>NC_133144.1:24835308-25135308 GCF_048418815.1 Hemitrygon akajei
TTGAGAATATGGGGTAGGTCATTTAGGACAGAGTTAAGGAAAAACTTCTTCTCCCAGAGAGTTGTGGGGGTCTGGAATGCACTGCCTCAGAAGGCAGTGGAGGCCAATTCTCTGGATGCTTTCAAGAAGGAGCTAGATAGGTATCTTATGGATAGGGGAATCAAGGGATATGGGGACAAGGCAGGAGCCAGGTATTGATAGTAGATGGTCAGCCATGATCTCAAAATGGCGGTGCAGGCTCGAAGGGCCGAATGGTCTACTTCTGCACCTATTGTCTATTGTCTATTGACTAAAGAAAGAGGGGGCAGGGGCCCTATAAAGAAGGTGGGGGGAGGGTGGAAAACCAATCAGAGGGAAGATCAAGGGGTGGGGAGGGGAAACAGGGAGGGGATAGGCAGGAGAGGTGAAGAAGGAATCTAAGGGGAAAGCACTATGGGTAGTAGAAGAGGGCAGAGTTATGAGAGGTGATAGGCAGTAGAAGAGGAGACAGAGTGAAGGTGGGATGGGGGAAAGGAGGGGGAGGGAATTACCGGAAGTTGGATGTTCGATGTTCATACTAAGGGGCTGGAGATGACCCAGACGGTAGATGAGATGTTGTTCCTCCAACCGAAGTTTGGCTTCGGAAAAGGTTGGTGGGTGGGCAAGGGGGGGGGGGTATGAAGTGAGAAATTGGGAGGCAATAGGGTGATAGGTGAAAAAAGTAAAGGGCTGAAGAAAAAGAAACCTGACAGGAGAGGAGAGTGAACCTTGGCAAAGGGGGAGGAGGAGGGGCGCGAGGTAAAGATGTTGGACACATACTTTCTCCTCCCTCTCCTGTCTTTTTCCATACCTCATTCTGGCTTTCTTCTTCCCACTTTCTTTTCTCCTCACCTGTCCATCACTTCCGTCTGGTGGCTCTCCTTCCCTTACTATTTTGGCTTCTTCCCTCTCCCTTTGCAATCCTAATGAAGGGTCTTAGCCCATATTGTTCCCTTCTATAGATTCTGCCGACCTGCTGAGTTGCTCCAGTTTTGTGTGTGTGTGTGTGTGTGTGTGTGTGTGTGTGTGTGTGTGTGTGTGTGTGTGTGTGTGTGTGTGTGTGTGTGTGTGTGTGTGTGTGTGTGTGTGTGTGTGTGTGTGACAATATGCAAAATGGTTGCTATTGATTCTTTGCAACTTGTTTAAATATACTGCCTCACTTTACTGTGTTTGACTGCTCATTGGTCTGTGAGGATGAGAAACGAAGTCTTGCTGGAATTTGGATGGGGTTCGTCTTTCCTCTGATTGTGGTATCCTGACTTTTGAATGTTGTGTCTTGAATGCCGCAATTTCACCTGCTGTAAAAGTAACATGGCCCCTGTCAGTCAAAAGGACTGGGGCAAAAGCTTCATGCATTGCGCCTGATCAGTATGACAATTAGTTCATGAATATGACATTGTTCATGAGTGCTTCAAAGGGGCATCAGCCACTTCTGACATCTGACAACAGCTACACATCCAAATGATAAAACATCCCCCAGCAGAGCTGGGAATTCAAAGCCTAAATATAGAAGCAGGACCCCTTATTACCTATATGAAGCATAAGATAAGGAGGAATACAGGAGTGAGATAGTTTGGCTGGCTGACTGGTGTTGCGACAATAGTCTCACACTCAATGTCTGCATGACAAAGGGATTGATTGTGGACTTCAGGAAGTAGTAATCAGGAGAACAACACACCATCTTCATTGAGTGGTTAGTGATGGAAAGGGTGAGTGGCTTTAAGTTTTTGGATATCAACATCTCAGAGAATCTATCCTGGGCCCAACGAATTAGTGAGATATCTTCAAGAGGTGATACTTCAGGAAGGCAATATCCATCTGTCAGGGAGGTGGTATAGGAGTCTGAAGACCCATTCTCAATGATTCAGAAACATCTTCTTCCCCTTGGCCATCAGATTTCTGACAGTCCATGACCCGTGAATACCACCTCGTTATTCTACTTCAGCACTGTTTATTTATATCTTTTAACATATTTATATGTCTTACCAAATACTGTTGCTGCACAACAACACATTTCATGACATGACATATGTCAGTGATAATAAACCTGAATCTGACTCTGAAAATGAGTGACAAATAAAACATTGGTTCCATTCAGTGTCTTCGAGAGTTGGAAAATGGGATAAATATTGATGGGTTATTTTGCGAGTCCTGTAATTTTAGTTTCTATAATTCTAGTGTAGAATTAATAGCATTTATGCAATGACTTTCATAATCTTTGGCCATCTTCAAGACACTACAATAATGAAGTGGTCTTGCTGCAGTGAGGCGGGAAATTAAGCTTCCTTTTCAGTCCTGAAGAAGGTCTTGGCCCAAAACATCGTCTATCTGTTCATTTCCATTGATGCTGCCTGATCTGCTGAGTTCCTCCAGGATTTTGTACGTGTTGCTTAGGAAATTAAGCTGCTCTATTTTGCTCGGCAAGCTTCCACGAGGTGCAGTCTGGACCAGAGGCTGTATTTTAGTGATGTTCATGGAAGGAAGAGTGTTGGCTAAGTGACGGGGAAATTTCTGCTCCTCGTTGAAATTGTGTTGAGGGTATCTTGCATTTAACTAGAGTAAGCAGGAAAGGCAGTGTTCCAATTAAATCATCGCATGTCTGGCAGGGCAGCACTTCCGCCAGGCTGCATTGGAGCCTCTCGTGTCTGTACTGGTTTAAGAAGGCATTTCTACTGCTGTGATTGGTTTATCAATAAGCCACCAGTGGAGTGTTGGTGCTACTGGCAAGATACTTTCTTCTTATTTCCTTTGAAATAAGAAAACCATTCTGCCCTACACACGCTGCTGGAGCAATCCCATTCCCCTACCCCCACCAATTTTCCCCATAAGCCATTTTCCCCATATTCCCAACAACCCCCCCCCCCCCACCCCGCCAACAAGTGTGCCATCCACTGTACTCAGGCTCATTTTTCAGCAGCCAATTAAGCATTGAACCATCCTTGGGATGTCAATGGAAATCGGAACAATGGAAAGCCACTCGGTCACAGGGAGAATGTGCAAACTCTGCATGAGCGGAGGATGAGGGCAGAATGGAATCATGGTCTCTGGGGTTGTGAGGCAGCAGCTCCACTAGTTTCCACAGTATATATAATTCCTACGATGTATTCCTCTCCTGTACGACTGTCCATACTTCTTTCTGACTCAGTAAGACAGGCAACTACACAAAGATCACACCCATCCTGGGCGCTCTTCTTCCCTCTCCCATTGGGCAGAAGATACAAAGGCTGACAGCACATCTCACCAGGCTCAAGGACAGCTTCTGTTTCACTGTCATCAGACTCTGGAATGGCAAGATGGACTTTTGGCCTCACAATCTACCTCATTATGCTTTTTGCACTTGATTGTTTACCAGCACTGTACATTTTTGGTAGCTTTTACATGTTATTCTGCATTGTTATTACTTTACCATATTTTTAGCTAAATGCACTGTGTAATGATCTGATCTGTATGAACAGGATGCAAGACAGCTTTTCACTGTATCTTGGTATGTGTGACAATAATAAATCAGTGCCAATACAAATGTAGTTGCACAAGCAGCACAAGGTCTTGTCATTATTCACTGTACCAAGCATATCATTACAGTCACCTACAATGTGCCAATGTGTCACTAATGTTTCATTCCCAAACTTCCCATCATTGACAAGAAACGACCTGCTGGAGGAACTTGGCAGGTAGAATGGATTTGTTAACATTTCAAGTTGAAAGGGTTTCAGCCCAAAATCTCAACAGTTATTTTCCTCCCACAGATGTTGCTCAGCCTGTGGATTTCCTCCGGCAGACTGTTTGTTGCTCCAGGTTCCAGCATCAGCAGCGTCCTCTCTCTCCATTTTATGTGCCTTGAAGAAATGTCTCTTCAAGGTAGGCTTCCTTTGAAGAAGTGTCACTCCTCTCTTTGACAGGGGTGGTGAAAGACCCTTTCTCACCTAGCTGTCTCTACTCTCAAGCTCTCCTCCCTCTCCTCCTGGATCCATCAGCCTCTTTGTCTACCCCTAGCTGTCACTCTCTTGCCTGTCTCCCAACTCCACACATCCCCTTCCCCTACCTGGCTCCAGGTTCCAGCATATGCAATCTCTCGTGTCTCCATCTGTAACACAGGGCCCAGTCCCTCAGTGTACGTTCACGGGTGGTGGTCGGTGGGGGTGGGGGGACTTTCCAAGCTGCACTACTTCAGCCAGTGACTATCTCAGAAGGTGATGGAGACCCAAATCATCTTTCAGAGGGGAAATAAGCCATTCTGCCCACTGACTCCACATCAGGACCCATTTATACTAATCCAAAATTAATCCCATTTTATTCTCCCTCATGCTCCCGAGATTCCACCATTCACCAACACACTTATGGCAATTTCAGGTGGGAAAGTAACATATCAACTTGCTTGTTTTTGGGATGTGGGAGGAAACCAGAGCACCCAGAGGAAACTCACAGGGTCACAGGGAGAATGCGCAAACTCCACACTGACAGCACCAGAGGTCAGTATTGAACGTGAGTCACTGGTGAGGTGAGACAGCAGCTTTACTAGCTGTGTCACTGTGTTGTCATTGGGTACAAATGTCCTCATGAACCAATCCTGAGGGGAAGATAGCTTATGGAAAAGCAAAGAAATGTAAGAAATGTTTTTTCCCACGTGCCAGGGTGCATTTGGGAACCAGAAACATGATTGTTGGGTTGAGTTGTTCTCTGATCTTGGCAATCCATTTGCAAACGTTTCATCACCATATGAGGGGACGACATCATGAGCAACCCAACCATCAACCACCCGAGCTACACATTGTCCAAGTTATTTCCAAAAACATGATTCTTTACTGCACATTTATCAACCGCATTAGACAAGTGTTGATTGTTCACTGTTGAGATTTGAGGAAAATTTAATTAGGTTATATCCATTTTGAATTTTCTTAATAGATTATCAGGGACTTCAGAGGCTTTGCTGTATTTGAACGTACATAACACTCTGCTCGCTTATTAGTGTGGCTCTATGTAAATCATTTTTCTAAAGTACCAATTAGCTCTGTTAAGGCATCCTCCTTTTTGTATAACACTTCTTTGAAAGTTGTCACAGTTCAGTAATTAAGCTGTTGTCCAACAGTGCTGAAGGCTTTTCAGAAAGTGTGCTCCTGCATGTAAACTAGTTCTGAGTAACTAGTTGCAACAGAATGCATCGTGTCCGGGATCCTAGTAATCAATTAGCAATTAATTGGTCTGTCATTTTGTGCAACATTTTCTGAATTTAAAATAATTAGTTGAGTTCAGTTCTGGTTGCAAGACAGAGCTGCTTGGCAGAAAGATAAAACTATTGATTTGATGGGATGCTGTGACTACTTTCAATTATAAAGTATTTACATCTCAGTCCCTTAGGTTGGAAGATCAAACTCTGGTTGATGAATTCTGAGAGAAGTAAGCTGGATATCCGGTATTGTGGAGAGATGTGTGTTTGCAGATGACAAGACCTGCTTCTCCATGATAGTATGTGGCTTTAAAGGGCCACCCTCAGACCAGAGAGTGGTGGGTTGTAGTTCCCGGTCTGTGATGTGCTGTCAGTTTTTGGCTGGGATTTGGATGAAGGACCAAGTGTGACTGAATTGATTGTGTGGGTAGGTAGAGCTCAGTCATTACCATCCCATGACTGGTTTGATTGCTCTCTCTGTCTCTGTCTGCTTTTTTCTCTCACCCACGCACTCTTCCTCTTTGTCCCACACCATTGTTTTCAGAGAAATTGAATCATAAAGTATGCCACAGTTATTTCATTCATAGAGCCACTGCCTCACGACTTCAGAGTTTCAGGTTCAGTACTGACCTCCTGTGCTGTCTGTGTGGAGATTGCAAGTTCTCCCTGTGACTGTGCCTCACAGTCACAGGGCTGAAGGCTTTTTGGAAAATAATATTTCTGCCTGCAGACTAGCTCTCTCTCTGTCTCTCTCACACACACACACTCGAAATCCCTTTCTCTCATTCACATAATGATACATACTGGGAAACATTTGGGATTTACGCTGGGGATTTTCTTGCAGTACGTTGCTTCCTGGATCTGTTGTGATACATCACACAATGAAACTGCATTCCTGGCGGGTGTCTCTCCACCAGCACGGGACCCACACCAAGGCAGCAGGAATGAGATATTGGCTTCACGTCATGGTTTTGTGCATCACTTTCAGCAGGCATTATCCCTCCCCAACCTATAGAAACTCATCTTAGCCCCACCCATATAAACGTGCTGCATCATTTGCCTGCTCCTCTTCCTGGGTTGGGTGGGAGAAGGGGAAATGGGACTGGCTCGGTAAGGTACCTTGATTAGCATTGATGATTTTGGTCAAAGGTCCTGTTTTTGTGCTGCGTAACTCCATGAATCTAAAATCCGTGTAGGCTCCCCCAGGGCTGATTCATCTTGTGGCCTTCACTTGTGCCACCTCCCATACATAGACGAGATATATTAATGATGCGTGTTGACACGTGGCCAAGTGGTTAAGGCGTTAGTCTAGTGATCTGAAGGTCGCTAGTTCGAGCCTTGGCTGAGGCTGCATGTGTGTCCTTGAGCAAGGCACTTAACCACACATTGCTCTGCGATGACACTGGTGCCAAGCTGCATGGGTCCCAGTGCCCTTCCTTTGGACAACATTGGTGGCGTGGAGAGGGGAGACTTGCAGCTTGGGCAACTGCCGGCCTTCCATAAAAAAAAAACCCTGGAAACTTTCCAAAGGCGCAAATCCATGGTCTAATGGAGGCCTACCCATATTAATGATGTATTAATGCATCTTTACTGGTGGCCACCTATTACACAGTTCAGGACAGGTCTGTTTCATCACTTCATATCCTGGCTCATGGTCTATTGCTTTAAGATGGAACCACACATATTGTCACGTGAAGACTTATTTTTGTCTAACTACAAAATTTCCTCTACTTGTGTAGTGAAGAGCTTGGTCGGTATGGTGCAGTTGAGCCAAAGGGCCTGTTTCTGTGATGTATGTGTCTTATTACTCAACCCATGGACCTGTTTTGATGTCTTTTAAATATAATTGCCGTTGCCTCTTCCTCTAGCAGTTCATTCCTCATACCTGCCATCCTCTGTGTGAACAGCTTGCTCTTTAAATCCTTTCCTCACATCTTAAAACTATGGCTTTAGTTTTAGATTCTCCTACCCTGGGAAAAAGTGTGACTATTCTAGTTTGAACCAGCCAGACTGACAAATTGGTCTTGGTTTATTATTGTCACATTTACTGAAGTACATCTACTGAGGCGTCTCTTGCAGATCAGGTCATTACACAGTGCGTTGAGGTAGAACAAGGTAAAAGAAACATGCTGAATATCGTGTACAGAGAACATTCAATGCAAGTAAACAATAAGGTGCAAGATTGTGAGGTGAAGAATCCATTAGACCATAAGACATAGGAGCAGAATAATGCCATTATGTCTTTTGTACACGGGTTGTCTGCCCTGTTGGTGCAATCTTTTGTTGATTCGATTATGATTATTGGACTTATTGAGTATGCCCGCAAGAAAATTAAGTGGTGACATATATGCATTTTGAAAATAAATTTACTTTGACTCACACTTCACCGGCCTATAGACTTGTGTGGCCACATTCAGGGAACTATTATTTGGGTCCCTTAATACACTGATGCTGCTAGTGGTCCTGGCATTAGAGAATAACTTTATTTGTCACATGTGCATTTGAAATATAGAAACATACAGCGAATGTGTTGTTTGCATCAAATCAAATCAGTAAGGATTGTCCTGAGCAGCCCACAGATGTCACCACGTTTCCAACACCACCATAGCATGCCCACAACTCACTAACCCTGACAGTACATCTTTGGAACTATATATTGCCCTTTATAATTGATCTTTCTTTTTTTTTGTAATTTTTTTTATTGAAGTTTATCATCAAACAAACATTTCCATAGGATGTATTTCAGACATTGTATATATATATCACAAATCTCCACAAAGTATTTATCTGAGGTATACACTTAAAGAAAAGAGCGGAAAGAAAAAAACAAGCAAAAGGAAAAACTATGTACTATGTAGGGAGTGATCTTTTTTTACAACATATTCATTGATTTGTGAGAATAAAATCAGGCCTATGAGGCATTATGTAGTAAAACTATTTTTCCCAGTATGAATCAAATTGTTCCAGCTTATGACTAACAGATGCTGTTATCTTCTCCATTTTGTAAATGTCCACTGTAATTTCCATCCATATATTTAAAGTTGGGCTGTCCTGTGATAACCATTTTCTAGTAAGAGTCTTTTTACCAGCCATCAACAGAATATTCATTAAATATTTATCTCTTTTCAACCATTCTTGAGGTATATATCCAAAATATATGGTCTTACTCTCTAAGGGTATTTCACATTTAAAGATGTCTTGTAGGGCATTGTGTATCCCCGTCCAATAGTTTTTGATAACAGGGCAGTCCCAAAAAATATCATAATGATTTGCATTTTGATTTCCACAATTTCTTCAGCAAACAGGGAGGTTACTATCATAATGGGATTTTTGACAGGGTGTAATAAAATATCTTATCAAGTTTTTCCATCCAAACTCCCTCCATTTCTGTAAACTGGTACACTTCCATTGATACCTCCATATTATTGTCCATTCTTCCTCAGTTAAATTATCCCTCCTTCCTTCTCCCATTTTGTTTTAATGTATGAAGTCTAATGTGTTTTAAGATTTGACAACCCCTTATACATGCTTGAAATGATTCTACTACCATTATCTGAATTATATGCTTTTCTAAATAGCTGTATCAAGCATGTACTTGCAATTGATCTTTCAGAGTGCAACACCTCACACATGGTGAGGTTAAACTCCATTGCTTACAGGAGTCATATTTGCTTATAGAGGCTCTGGGAGGCTGCTGGAATGGGAGCAGTGGAGAGCAGACAAGGTGTGGGTAATGGTAAAGGGTTTGGAGCATGTCACCCAATTCCCTTGTCCTCTTGTGAATCTGTTGGTGGCATTCACAGCCATCATATGAACAAAAGTGTGCATGTGTGTGCATTCAGATAAAATTTACAAGTTACGTTTGTGTACATTTTGTGTATTTGGCATACATCATGAGTGCATGAATCCAATTTTCATATTCTCTATGACAGGGAAGAAAGGCCATTCAGCCCATCAAGTCTATGCTGACACAGAGCAATCCCATTCCCCCATGAATCTTTTGCTCTATAACATATTCAGTTCCATTAACTTCCCCACATACCCCAACCCATGATTCTGCCACTTGCTCACACATTAGGGATGTTGGTTCAACCCTGAATTTGGATGCAATCTGTTTGAAGTTTGCACATTCTCCCTGTGACCATGTGGGTTTCCTCTGCGTTCTCTAGTTTCCGCCCACATCCCAAAGTCCTGCGGGTTAGCTGGATTAACTGGCCACTGTAAATCACCCCTTGTGTGCAGCTGAGTGTTCAGATCTGGGGCATTGATGAGAATGAGGGTAAATGAAATGGGTTAAGGCAGAATTAGTGTAAATGGGCAGTTGATAGTGGACCAAAGGACGTGTTTCTGTGCTGTATGACTCTATGAATCTTGATTAATCTCACCTTCTCAAGGGCATTCAAGGATGGGCATTAAATGTTGGTCTTGCAAGCAGCACTCACTCTACGAATTAATACACAATGAAACAGCATATGAAATCATTGCCAAACAAATGAGGAACATGAGCCGTTCACATTATCTCAACCACACAGAGGTGCTGCCTTGTTAGGTACCAAGGTGTTTAAATTCATGCATTATCTACACACACTTCAGCTTAATACAAAACAGAATGATGAATGCATTGGTAGTACATAAAAACATATTAAAGAACCAACGCTTTACTAAGTCTGAAAGGGCTGTTTTTTGTATTATGGTCTTCTTTAGCAATCTTCCTTCTATCATTTATTCCACTTCTTACTGAAGGTACTGATTCACAGTGACGAATCCTCAAACAACTGCATCCCTGTAAATTCTACTTACAATGTCTACTTCATAAGTGAGGCTAAATGGAAGGTTGCAGTGTCTGCTCAGTCAGGAAGGACTTCACACAGATGAGCATCCACTTGTTGTTGGTCAGGGTGGGTTATCATCACCTTATCGTGGTGGAGAGGCTTGTGAGTTCCTGAGATCCCAAGCACGATGCCATCTGGAGTTAGCCACTTGGTACTTAGCTCTGGTAGGGACACTCATGGTGGTAATGTCAAGGGGGAAGATTCAAACAAAGAGTTTTCCAACCAAGACCTCAATGGTGGAGCTGTTAGAAGATGACAACACATCACAACGTCACTAAAGGTAGAGGAAGGCTGCCGCAGTGAAGGGTCTTGCATGTTATGCCAATGGACCTTGACCTCAATCTCTCTAAGATTGTGCGGTAGCTGCCTGGGCATCAGCCTCTCCATGTTAACCAAAGTAATGCACAGGCACTCTCCATTTAGGGATTTCACCCTAACATCCCAGGTTAAGTCCTGTGGCACTCAGCAAGTGGCAAAGGGGGAAGGATTGTGAGGTCTGGAAGGTCCTCTGAATGTGGATCCCAGATCAGCCTCTATGGCTATCTGAAGACCCACCAATAGACAACCTCTTAGGAGAATATCACACTGGACTCAAGTGATCAGACTATTACTAAAGACTGGGAACCCTTGTTGCTTTTTGATTTTGACCGTAATGATACTTCTGCCAAATAAATCTACCATAGAATCAGATCAGGTTTATTATAAACACAAGGGATCTTGCTGATACTGAAAAACTTGAGCAGCAAACTTAAAGTGCTGGAGGAGCCCAGCAGGTCAAGCAGCATATATGGAGTGGGATAAATAGTCGATATCTTGGGCCAAAGCCCTTCATCAGGACTGGAAATGGAAGGGGGCTGGACATGAGATTAAGAAGGTAGGGGAGGGAAAGGAGTACAAGCTGGCAGGTGATAGGTGAGGCTAGATGAGGGGCAAAATGGGTGGATGGGGGGGTGCTTGAAGTAAGAAGCTGGGAGATGATGGGTGGAACAGATAAAGCGCTGAAGAAGAAGGAATCTGATAGGAGTGGACATTAGACCATGGAAGTGAAGGAGAAGAGGCCCCAGATGAAGGTGATGGGGAAGTTTTTGTGAACTTTAATATCTTGTGGCAGCAGCATTGTGCAAGATCTAATGTACAGTCAAAATTTCAGGCCGACACTCTTCATCTGGACCTTCACCAGCCAAGGTGAAGAGTGCTAAGTAGAAGCATTGATGATCCATTTCCCTCCACAGATACTCCCTGACCCGGTGAGGTCCTCCTTCACTTTGTGTGTTGCTTCAGAGCCTAGCACCTGCTGTCCTCATCTAGAATTATTTCCCACTGCTTTTGCTTTACTTGATTGATTGCTTTATTGTTTATTTGATTGCTTTATTGTAAAGAAAGATGGTTGCAAATAAAGACAGTTTATAATAGATACCCAATTGGATACCGAAGTTTCCCAGTGCTCCATTCAGTGAAATTTAACTTTTTCCACTCAGATGATAAATTTCTTTGGTTTACTCAGTTGGGTGGAGTTGTCCTTGCTCTGTGCTTACATTTGTTTAAATTTCCAAATCTTCCCAGAAAAATGTGTTCAGCATGATGCCCAGACCTGGAGGCTTGAGTTATAAATCAGGGTTATATTTCCTATAATGTAAAAAATAAAGTGTGAACTAGTTAAAAGCTTTAAGTCATTAAGGTGTATCAAGGAGAGCAATATCTACTAATTTTATGAGAATTGCAGGAATTTGAGGATCAGTAAAAAATGAATGGTACGGGGAAGGTGCATCTCCTTCTAGGGTAACTAGAAGTATAATGCTAGAAAATAGGAGCAGCAGCAGGCTATTGGGCCTCTCCTGTCTGCCCCATGAAGTGGTAGCGCAGAGGTTAGCTCAGCACCTTACAGTACCAGTGACCTGGATTCAATTCCCACCACTACCGGTAAGAAGTTTGTACGGTCTTTCCATGACGATGTGGGTTTATTCCGGGTGGTCCGGTTTCCTCCCACACTCCACAGACATTCCTGTTGGTAGGAATTGGTCAGTCTAAATTGCCCCATGACTAGATGAGGATTAAATTGGTGGGTTGCTGGGCAGTGTGGCTCAAAGGCCTGGAAGGGCCTATTCCATGCAGTATTTCAATAAATATGTAACCCCCAGGGTCGCCTCAGGCTCGCTCAGCTCGTTCTCGTCTAGGGGGAGCAGCCTTCGGCCCCGCCAAACTGGGTAATCAGCTGGTGTGGATGCTGTGTGATGTCCCCGCCTCGCTAAAGAACAAACAGTACACCATATGCGATTAAATGAGTACAATTTATAAAGGTTACTAGAACTAATTGATTAATAACGATACAGTATATATGAAGGAAAAGAAAATAAAGAAAAGGCGTCAAACTTATCAAAGTCCAAACCACTTTGTGCACAACCGTTGGAGCTCAATTACTGAAGTCTTCTGGCCACCATTCGATCCCCTCCGAACTCCTTGACTTGCAGCTCAGGACCACCCGGAGTGGTCAACCAAGCACATCTATCTTCGTCTCCTCTCCTCGGGGTACCTCCTGGCCTCGGACCCCCTGCTTGGGGTCCATTCCTCACCCAGTTTACAGCATCACGACCTCTCTCTCTCACCCCCTCGCGCCGATCTCCCCAAAAGCCCGCCAACAATAGTTTACAGACTCAGAAGAAAGAACAACATTAATCCCAATTGGTTAACAAAGGAATACAATTCTCGTTATCAGTAAATTTTATCCCAAACAAGCTTCCAGCACTCTCTCGCAACAAAGAAGCCATTTTGATTAACATATGCAGTAACAAAGAAAAAGAAGAAACCCCCCTTTACAAATATAAATAAAATAATTCAATATGATCATGACTGTTCTAAATTCACTTTTACTCATTGCCTACACTGGTTCCCAATAGTCTTTAATTCTTCTATCACTTAAAAATTCTTGTCTTAAATACTTCTGTGAAGAGAGAATTCCAGAAAATTATTGGCCTCATGAAAAGAAATATATACCAAAGAGAGAATTCCATAAATTTGCCAGCCTCATGAAAAGAAATGCATACACACCTCTGTTTCAAATGATGGCCCCTTATTTTGGAACTGGGTCCCCTGATCTGAGATGACATCTCAGTATCTACCCTGTCATGCCTCTGCAGAACCTTATGTCTCAGTAAGGTCAGCCTTTGACTATAAAACATTATTTAATCACGGCTGATTTATTTTCCCACTCAACGCCATTCTTCTGTCTTCTTTCTGTAACATTTGACACCCTTATTAATCAAGAACATAACAACTTCTGCTTTAAGTGCACTCAATGACTTTGAAGTAAATTTATTATCAGGGTACATATATGTCACCATAAATAATCCCGAGATCTATTTTCCTGCAGGCATTCGCAGCAAATACAAAGAAACACAATAGAATCAATGGAAAGACTGGTCACAACAAGATGGACAAACCACCAATATGTAAAAGACAACAAACTGTACAAATACAAAAAGAGAAAAAAAAGTAATTAATATTCATTACCAGCTCAGTGTTCCACAGATTCACTACTCTCAGACTAAAAAAATTCTTCACCTTTGTTCGAAAGAAGGCGATGAGGAATTTCTTCTCCCAGAAGGTTGATAATGACTGAAATTCGCCATCCCAAAATGTTGTTGAGGCTGAATCACTGAATGATTCAGACTAGGGTTGAGATGAACACGTTTTTCAACAATGGAGGAGCCATGGGTTATGGGCAACAGGCAGGAAAGTGGAGTCAGTATTGATCTTATTAAATAGAGCAGTAAGTTCGATGGGCTTACTGGCTGACTCCAGCTCCTATTTATTACACTAATGTCAGACTTCCATAGGAGTAATAGAAGATCCAAGAATACTGCTGGTGCTGGAAAACTTTGAGATATTCAGATTATTGTTTCTGTAGCTTTAGCATTTTTGTACTATTTTGTACAAAACGGTCTGCCCTACTGTTAGCATAATTCAGTTGTTTGTACTCATCATTGTATTTATTATTACCACATGTACACTTTACTCTGAGAGCAAAGAATTTCAATACTGATCAATGACCTGATCTTGGTATATATTGGCACCAATGATATAGGTAGAAAAGGTGAGGAAGTTCTGAAGAGAGATTTTATGGAGCTAAGTAGAAAGCTGAAGAACACGAGCTCCAGGATGATTATCTCTGGATCGCTGACCATGCCACGTGCCAGTGAGAGTAAGAATAAGATGATTTGGCTGAGGAACCGTTGCAGGGGGCAAGGGTTCAGATTTATGGATCATTGGGATTGCTTCTGGGGAAGGTAGGACTTGTACAAAAGGTTACACTTGAACCTGATGGGGACCAATATCCTTGCAGGCATGTTTGCTTGAGTTGTTTGGGAGGGTTTAAACTAATTTGGCAGGGGGATGGGAACTGGAGTGATAGTGCTGAGGATGAGGTACGGTAGATGGTTTACAAACAGAGGCAGTGTGAAGTGAGACTACTAGCAAAGAGAGGCCGATGACAGGGAAAAGTTGCAATCAACGGGATGAGTTGCAATGTTAAAGGTGGACAAAATCGTAAAGGTTGAATACAGGACTGAAGGTGTTATATTTGAAAGCACGTAGTATACCGAATGAGGTAGATTAACTTGTAGCGCAGTTACAGATTGGCATGTATGATGTTGTAGGCATCATTGAATCGTGGATGAAAGAAGATTGTAGTTAGGAGCTTAACATCCAAGGATACACATTGTATCAAAAGGACAGGCGGGTAGGCAGAGTGGCCGCTGTGGCTCAGTTGGTAAAAAATGAAATTAAATAATTAGAATGAAGTGACATAGGGTTGGAAGGTGTTGAATCATTGTAGGTAGAGCTAAGGAACTACAAGGGTAAAAAGAGCCTGATATGGTCTACAAATTACAACGGGAGATAGAAAATGCATGCCAAAAAGGCAATGTTACAATAGTCGCGGGGGATTTCAATAAGCAGGTAGATTGGAAATATCAGGTTCATGCTGGATTCCAGGGTGGGGAGTTTCTAGAATGCCTACAAGATGGCTTTTTAGAGCAGCTTGTGGTTGAGTCCACTAGGGGATCAGTTATTCAGATTGGGTGTTGTGCAACAAACTGACTTTGATTAGAGAGCTTAAGGTAGAGGAAGTCTTAGGGAAGGAGGAGAAGATGTATTAGTATTACAGTGGAGTAAAGGGAATTATAGAGGCAAGACAGAGAAGCTGGTCAAAATTGAATAGAAAAGAACACTGGCAGAGATGATGGCAGAGTATCAATGACTGGTATTTCTGACAGCAATTTCGGAAGTTACAGGATGAAGAAAAAGTATTCTAAAGTCAAGATGATACAACCGTGACTAACAAAAGAAGTCAATGCCAGTATAAAAGCCAAAGAGAGGAAATATAATAGAGTAAACACTAATGGAAAGTTAGAGGATTGAGAAGCTTTTAAAAACCAACAAAAGGCAACTAAAGAAAATCATTAAGAAGGAAATGATGGAATACAAAAGTAAGCTAGCCAGTTATATTGAAGAGGATACCAAAAGTTTCTTCAGATATATAAAGTGTAAAAGAGAGGCGAGAGTGGGTATCCGACCATTGGAAAATAATGCTGGAGAGGTAGCAATGGCAGACAAGTAAGTGGTAGACCAACTAATTAAGTACTTTGCATCAGTCCTCACTGAGGAAGACATTAGCTGTATGCCGGAAGTCAGGGGGCAGGACTGTGTGAAGTTGCCATTACTAAGTAGAAGGTTCTTGGGAAACTTGGGCTTGTTTTATGAAGCGTGCTTGATGGCTCTGGGCCTGTACTCACTGGAATTCAGAAGAGTGAGGGGTGATATCTTTGAAACCTATTGAGTGTTGAAAGGCCTCACTAGAGTGGATGTGGAGATGATGTTTCCTATGATGGAGGAGTCTTAATACCAGGGGATACAGCCTCAGAATAGAGAGGTGTTCTTTTGGAATAGAGATGAGGAGGAATTTCTTTAGCCAGAGAGTGGTGCATTTGTTGCTACAGGCAGCTATGGAATCCATCATTCAATATAATTAAGGCAGAGATTGATAGATTCTTTATTAGTCTGGGCATGAAGGGATACAGGGAGAAGTCAGGAGGTTGGGGCTGAAAGGAAAATGGATTAGCCATTATGTAATGGCAGACTAGTCTCGATGGGCCAAAATAGCTTAATTCTGTTCCTATATTTTATGATCTTATGATCATAAAACAGGCAAAATGCTGGAAACACTCAGAAAATCACCCAGCATCTATGGAAAGAAAAAAAAAAGCTGTTATTTTTTCAGGTCAAAGACCATTGATTAGAACTGACTAAAGTTCTTTAATATGAAGTATTACCTCTTCTGCTTTCTACAGGTGCCACTTGATCTACTGCATGTGCATGGTCTTTTGGTTTAAATTTTGTTATATTCTTTCAATAGTAAAATATTGGAAATAATTCTATATTTTGATGGCAGAAATTTGCAACTCTTGTCAGCTAATAACAGTTGATGCCCGTTGTAAATTTTGTAGTTGGTGGGTCATTAACCACCGATATTGGGAAAAGGCAGATGGATGGACTTAGCTTGCAGTCTCTTTGACTGTTGAATAGGTTGCAAGGAAAATGGCTGAGGCCTGTTCTATTGATTGATGACATGATGTGCTTGCTTTCATTAGTCAGGGGATTGAGTTCAAGAGCCATTAAGTTATATTGCAGCTCTATAAAACCATCGTTAGAGCAGACTTGGGATATTGTGTTCAGTTTTGATTGCCTCATTATAGGAAAGGTATGAACTCTTTGGAGAGGGCGCAGAGGATACTTACTAGGATGCCACCTGGATTAGAAAGCATTCCTTAGGAAGTTAGTTTGAGCGAGCCTGGGCTTTTCTCATTGGAACAATGGAGGATGCGAGGTCACTTGATGACAGGAGGCATAGATGGAGTGTGTAGCCAGAAACATTTTCCCAGTGTAACAATGGCTAAAGCGAGGGGTCAAAACTTTAAGGTGTTTGAAGGAAAGTATGAGGGGATATTAGAGGTAGGTTTGTTACACAGAGACTGGTAGGTATGTGGTAGAAGTGGGAATTTAACCCTGATCACTGGTGCTGTAAATTTTTATGCTAGTCACAACATTTCCATGCCTGGTGGCTCAGAGGAGCAGATTGTCCAAAGGTTTCTTACCACTGAAAATAAAGGAATAACATTACAGAGATATATATATATGACCAGAGTTCACCACAAATCAACTCTAAAATGCTTCTGCTCCACCATGTTGAATAGCTACCTACTGTTCTCTACAATTACTCACATTGCCTTTCATTTTTGGCCTTCCACTGATTGTTTATCAGTTTAAATTGAAGAGCATGTGTGAAGTTTTCACTGCCATAGTTTTTCGATGAAAGCCCCATTGGTTTCTCGGTGCTTTTAAAAGTATTCTGTTGCCTTGGAGACTAAGCTTCTCAATAAAGATGGCTGATTAAGGCGCCAGGGGACTTCTAGTCATTTCATCCATTTTCATGCACTTGATGATTGTGGCAATTTCCAAACACCCACGCACGTTGAGTTATCTGAACTTAAAAATAAAATAGCACAGTGAGTATAAAATACATAGACCATGGAACAGTATAACAACGGAACAGACCCTTTGGCCCATGATGTTGTGCCAAACTAATTATACAAGTAATTAAATACCTAACTAAACTAATCCCTTCCACCCACACAATGACCATATCCCTCTATCCTCTGCACATTCATCTGCCTCAGAGCCTTTTAAATGTTTCTAGTGTATTTGTCTCCACTACTACTGCTAGAAGCACGTTCCAGGCACCCACCACTCTCTCTAAAAACAAATCTTGTCCTGCACGTGTCCTTACTCTCTCCCTCACCTGAACGGTATACCCTATAGTATTAGATATTTTGACCATACTTCAAAAATACTGGCTGTCTCCTCTACCTCTGCTTCTCATAAACTTATATAAATATTCTCCTCAGTCTCTTCCACTCCATATAAAACAATGTAGTTTGTCCAGTCTCTCCTTATAGCTGTCCAGTCCTGACAGCATCCTGCTAAGTTTCTTCTGCACTTTCTCCAAAGCCTCCATTTTTTCCCTGTAGGAGCAGTGTATCTATTTTCTGTTCTTTATTGTGTTTCGTGTTGTGCGTTTACTACCGGTTTAATGTAATCTGTCACGGGTTTGGGGCATCGTCGCATATTCACACTTTGTCATAGTTAGGTAGTCTAGTTTAATGGATCGTGAGTGAGCCTGGGATAATTTGTTTGCTGACTTCTAATTACTCTTTTCCTGTTTATTTTGTTATTTTTCTGATTTTGGTTACACAAGTTTCATTGGTCTCATATCGCTATAAGATCGTTTGCCTTTACTGGTATCATAATAAGGGATCAACTGTATTTTTTGCAACTTGGAACTCAGTTGTTTGGAAGTGGACCATACAGTATTGAGACCCTTGCTCAGTCTCTCAGTGGGTCTGGTTTGTTTTCAAGTAACCACTACACTTCCTATAAGGGGGCAACCAGAATTAAATGCAATGCTCCACATATGGCCAGAGCAATTTAACTACCTGACACTTTATGGTGATGCCTCGACAAATAAAGACAAGCATGCCACACAACTTCTTTTACCACTCTAGCAATCTGTGCAATACAGTGCTTTTAATATTAAAAATTGCACTTCCTCATTTACCTGAACTGAGGTTTTTTGGTAACTTTTACACTTTATTCTGCATTGCTATTGTTTTACTGTGTATGATTTGATCTATATAAACAGTATGCAAGATAAGCCTCTCACTGTATCTTGGTACATATGACAGTGATAAACTAGCAATAAAATAGTAATAAATCATCTGAAGGGGCTTAACAAGAGCATCACCAACCCAAACTTGTTACATGAGGAACTGTTAGGCCAGGTGACCAAATTCTTGGTTAAAAAAGTAAATTTTAAGGAAAGGATATGGAGTCAATAATGAGTTGCAGTATGTGGCCAATCATACTGGATATGGACAAACCCGTGGAGCAATTAGAAGTTGGTTGGTATGACATTGTGGGTATCACTAACTGGTGGCTGAAAGAAGGCTATAGTTTGGAGCTTAACATCAAAGGACATACCAGACATCCCACTTCTCCCGGAAGTTCCGGGAGTCTCTCGCATATTGATAGCGGCTCCCTGATGCCCTCAAATTATATACAGTATCCTGGAAATCGATTTTTTTGAGAGGGAGAGGAAGAGCAAGAGTGAGAGGGAGCATCCTGATTGGTCTCTCTTCGTGCTAAGTAGACCTATCAATTTTCTCTGTGGGCGGGCTTTACAGTCGACCTCAAAAATAATGACAGTGTTGCTCGCTGCACTGTTTGCAACAGTGACTTTTCTATTGCCCGTGGTGAGTTAAAATGTATAAGACATGTTGAGGTGAGTTTAACAGGTGTCATTTGTTCATTAGCATAGCTAACATTATTTAAACTAGCTGGCTAGCTGCTAAGGAGCTACTCTATTGATGTCCTACGTGATGAGGTTAAACTCCCTGTAGACTTGCTTAAAGTTGTAATAGAATAAAAAATGACTCCATGATAATATAAGTACATATTTTAATGTCACATCTTCTGCATTTACCCAACTTGGTTTACTGATTAGACAAAATCACTAAACAAAGTATTACATACACCCTTGAAGGTCGACCGGGGGAGGGGGGGGGTTGCGGATATGGGGGCAGGAGGGCGGGGGGCAGGGGTGCTACCTCCCTGAAATGAGTTTCTGCAGGGTGGGATGTCTGGATATACTTTGCATTGAAAGAACAGGCAGGAAGGCATAGGTGGTGGTGTGGCTCTGTTGGTAAGAGATGGAATTACATCTTTAGAAAGAGATGACATAGGGTCAGAGAATGTTGAATCTTTGTGGGTAGAGTTAAGAAATTGCAAGGGTTAAAAAAAACATTATGGGAATCATATTCAGGCCTCCAAATAGTAGCCAAGATGTTGGGTGAGATTGCAAAGGGAGCTGGAAGAGACATGTAATAAGGGTAATGATACAATTGTAAAGGGGAACTTCAATAGGGAAGGGGATTGGGAAATCAGGTTGGTGTTGGATTGTAAGAGAGGGAATTTGTTGAATGCCTATGAGATGGCTTTTTAGAGCAGCTTGTGCTTGAGCCTACTAAGGGAAAGGCTATTGCATGTTGTGTAATAACCCAGATTTTACTAGGGAGCAACTTAAAGGAACACTTAGGAGGCAGTGATCATAATATGATTGAATTCACATGATTGAAGTCAAATGTATCGGCATTGCAATGATATAAAGGGACTTACAGAGGCATGAGAGAGGAATTTGCCCAGGTAGATTGGTGGAGGATACTCCCAGGGATGATGGCAGAGCAGAGATGGCTGAAGGATCTGAGAATAGTTCTCAAGGTGCAGGATAGATATGTCTCACAGAGGAAGAAGTTCTCAAATGGCAGACAAAGGAAGATAAGTGACTGACAAAGGAAGTTAAAGACTGCGTAAAAGCCAAGGAAAGGGCATATAAGGTACCAAAAGTGAGTGGGAAGTTGGATGATTGGGAAGCTTTTAAAATTCAACGAAAGGCAACTAAAGGAGCTATAAGCAGGGAAAAGATGAAATATGGGGGCAGACTAGCAAATAATGTAAAGCAGGATACCAAAAGCTTTTCGGTTATGTAAAGAGTAAAAGGGAGGTGAGAATTATATGAAAGACACCAGCAGTGTGGCAGAGGTCTGTGAGTGTCAGGGAGCAGGAGTGATTGCCCTATTGCTATTACAAAGGAAAAAGTGCAAGGTAAACTTAAAGGTCTCAAGGTGGATAAGTCACCTGGGCCAGATGGACTACATCCCAGAGTCCTGAGAGAGGTTGCTGAAGAGATAACAGATACATTGGTCATGGTCTTTCAAGAATCACTTGATTTTGGTATAGTCCCGGAGGACTGGAAGATTGCAAATGCCTCTCCGGTCTTTAAGAAGGAAGGAAGGCAAAAGAAAGGAAATTAAAGGTCAGTTAGACTAACCTCAGTGGTTGGGAAAGTGTTGGAGTCTTTTATTAAAGATGAGTTTTCAAGCTTCTTAGAGACTAATGATAAAATAAGTCAAAGTCAGCATGGTTTCTGTGAAGGGAAATCTTGCCTGACAGACCTGTAAGAGTTCTTTGAGAAAATAACAAGCAGGGTGGACAAAGGAGAGGCAGTGACTGTTATTTACTTGAACTTTCAGAAAGCATTTGATAATGTGCCACACATGAGGCTGCTTAACAAGATAAAATCCTATGGCATTACAGGAAAGATACTGGCAAGGATTGTGGAGTGGCTGACGGATAGGAGGTAGTGAATGGGAATAAAAGGGGCCTTTTTTGGTTGGCTACCGGTAACTAGTAGTGTTGCTCAGGGGTCAGTATTGGATCTGCTGCTTTTCACGTTATTTGTCAACGATTTAGATAATAGAATTGATGGCTTTGACACAAAGTTTGTGGTTGATACAAAGATAGGTGAAGTAGTAGGTAGTGCTGAGGAAGAAATGCGATTGCAGCAAGACACTAAAGCTGGTGATGAAGAAGTCCTTGTTGATCATGACAAACAGGCATTCTTCTGGAACCTCTCATGGTAATGTCTCACAAACTCAAAAGTCTATCACATTTTTATATGCTTAAAATGAAAGGAAAGAGCACAATTTCAATAGATACAATTACATTATTTACTTAAGTATTTTGAGCCGAAAATACTTCCTTTAAATTACATATCCACAGTGGGAGACACCTCTGAATATTCAATCACTTTTTCTGGGACAAAGTAATTGACATAGATAGTCTAAAAGTTTCTGAACACAGAAATCAGGCATCCAAGTTTATTGTTTGTGGGAGTTGGCTCTCTGAGTGTACAAATATCCTGAATGCACTAACATCCCAACTCTTGATTGCCTGTACCTGTGACAATGTTTGATATGCTAACTGGCAACATAAGTCTGGTCTGCAAGCTTCCTTAAACTTGTTTACAATGGTGCAAATTATTTAAACTCATAATTGCCTGGATTGATACAGGCCAATTAACATAACCCTGTTGTCTTAATGTTTGGCTGATGCATATGAAAACGTCTCATGGTCACCATTTTGCAAACCATATCTCTTAGTCTATGGGTCAGCCTGTGCTTTTACTTTAAGTTTACTGCTTTTACTTTACAACTTACTTTAAAAATTGAAGTCTGGTTCTTGTGTGAATTAATATCTGCCATATTCACAAAACTCGAGAATACTCCCTAACATAATCTCTTTGTTGTTCACTGTCTCACATTTTTTGCCTAATTTTCCTGTGAATGATCTCCCCTTCACATATTTATCCAATTTACTTTAGCAAGTTCAACCTTCTCCCCTTTGCCTTTCAAAGAACAAACAACTTGCACAACTTTTATTGTCCTATGCCTCTGCCTTTCTTCCCACTCAGTCAGAGTCATCTAGTTACAGACTACAGTGTTATTGTGGATAGCTTCTCCTCATCTCCTGTCATAACAGTCTGTGATTATGGCCTCTGAACCTCTGTTCTTGGAAAACCAATCCAGCTGCTTTCACCTCTCCATCTTCCTACTCCCTCATCTGAAAGCCACTTGAGACATTTTCCCACTCATCAACAGTTTAAAATATAAATTCCTGCCGATTTTAAATGACATCTGTATTGTTTTCTTCGCTAAATAAAACAAAGCAATAAGTATCCTTGTCTTTAACAGCTTATCACCCTGTCCTTTCTTGTTAAACGATTCATACATGATGTCTCCTTCTTCTTGCCGCCATTCATTACCAAGATGCAAACCACATTTCATCTGTACCTTCCCTTATATCCACTTCATGGAAACAGGCCCTTCAGCCCATCTCGTCCATGCCTTCTCATTGCTATTATCAGTATGTGGGCGCCACGGTAGCATAGCGGTTAGTGCAGAATTAATACAGCTCAAGGAATCAGAATTCAGAGTTTAATTTCGGCATCCTTTGTTAGGAGTTTATTCGTCCTTCACCGTGAACCTGTGGGTTTCCTCCAGGTGCTCCGCTTTCTTCCCACGTACCGGTTAATAGGTTAATTGGTCATTGTAAATTGTCCTAAGATTAGGCTAGGGTTAAATAGGTGTGTTGCTTGGCAGTGTGGTTTATTGGACTGGAAGGGCCTGGTTCTGTGTTGTATCTCTAAATACAGTAAATAATAAATAAACCAGGGAAGAGGGACAGGAGCCTGGAGACCCACACTCAAGGATTCAGAAACTGCTTCTTCTTCTCTCGTATTGGATTTATGAATGATCCACGTACAGATGAACACCAATAAACATGAGATCCTGCTGATGCTAGAAATCCGGAGTAGACACATACAAAGTGCTGGAGGAACTGTGCAGGTCAGGCAGCATCTGTAGAAAAAGTATAAAGAGTCAACATTTCAGTCTGAGACCCTTCAGTTTGTTATTCCTTTGGCTTTTGCACTATTCATTTAATTTTGCAGTTTATGTAATTCTGATGTCCTGAGAATGGTGGGAGCCAGGGGTGCTGGCGGAGGCAGATAAATTAGTGACATTTCAGGGATAGGCACATGGATGAGGGAAAATGGAGGGCTATGAGGGAGGAACGGGTTGATCTTAGAGTTGTTTAAGAGGTTGGTGTAACATCATAGACTGAAGGGCTTGTACTGTGCTGTAATGTTCCTATATTTGTAAGTTACAATAAAAATAAATAGATACAAGTTCAAAGTATATTTTATTATCAAAGTACGAACTTGTCACCATATACAATCCTGAGATTCATTTTCTTGTGGGAGTACTCAACAAATCTATAAAATAATAACCGTAACAGAATCAATGAAAAATGAAGGTAAGTAGTGCAAAGGAGGAATAGTGAAGTGTTCAGAGATTCGCAGACCATTCTGAAATCTGATGCTAGAGAGGAAGAAACGGTTCCTTAAACAGAGCGTGTGTGCCTGCAGGTATTTGTATCTCTTTCCTGAGGGTACTAATGAGAAGAGGGCACGTCCCCGATGGTGATAATGGAAGCCACATTATTGAGGCATTGCCTTTGTATATGCCCTCGATGGTGACGAGGACAGTCCCCGTGTTGGAGCAGGCCGAGTCTCTAACATTCTGCCGTCTCTTTAAATCTTGTGCATTGGAGCCAGTGGCTAAGGAAGCTGCGCTGAGATGAACCATTACAGCCTCCGCCTTACCTTACTGACCTTGCTTTAGATGCATCCTTTGTTCCTAGCATTTAACGCCTCACCTCTCTCAAGTGATTGTGTCTCCCTTCTCTTCATTAGACTTGTTGTATTGAAATGCTATTGCTATAAATTTCAGCTCACCACTACCCAATTTCAAACAGATGAGAGTCTGCGGTGCAATAAATACTGGCTGCAACTTGACATTAATCAGATAATCACACTCGGAGGAGCAGTAGAGAGCGAGAGGCCTGGGACAGGAGCACAAACTATTGCACACAGCCGGGCAAATAAATCGCAATTTGTCAAAAAAGCGATTTCTGTGTGTAACAGATTCATTCAGGGATATAATTAAACATTCAATAATAAAGTTATTTATTCTTGGCTTCTGATTGTAACATGTTGAGTCTGTCAAAATATAAATTGCCCTTCAGTGCTCAGAGTTGTATTGACAAAGTTTCTGTTGTAGGAGACTTGAGTTTATGGATAGATGATATGGCACCCCACCACCCCTCCTTCCCAGGTAATAAAGGGAGCTTCAGCTATTAGAGCTGCAGTTAGTTCCGCTGCTTCAGAGAGCCAGGTCCTCGGGTGATGTCCGCATGGAGTTTGCACATATTCCCTGTGACTGCATGGGATTCCTCCCAGGCACTCCAGTTTACTTTCTTAAAGGTATACTTTCTTAAAGATATTTTAGAGGGTTAGGTGACAACTGTGATTTGCCACTATTGTGGTCAGGTTGTAAGGGAATCAGGAGGCAGTCGAAGAACATGTGAGAACAAAGGGGTCATACGGAATTAGTGGAGAAATGGGGTTGATGGAATTGCTTTAAGAAGCAACTTAGACTTTAGAACCTAACTGGTCTCATACATTGCAAGAAAATATTTGAAATTTGAAAGTAAAATCATCAAATCTGATTAATCTCTGGTAGAAATTGATGCCCTTGGGTCTATCGTGTTCATAGGAACAGGTCTTTCAGCCCATCTAGTCCACGCCATCCATCAACATGCATTCATAGTCTTTGAATTTTACTCTCCCTTCAATTCCCCCAAACTCTACCACTTACCTACACACCAGGAGAAAAAGTTATTTTATTTGTTGCATGTACTTTGAAGAATACAATAAAATATGTTGTTTGCATCAAACCAAAATCAGCGAGGGTTGTGCTGGGCAGCCTGCAAATGTCACCACGCTTCCGGTGCTAACACAGCATGTCCACAACTCACTAACCCTAACCATATATCTTTTGAATGTGGGAGGAAACTGGAGCACCTGTAGGAAGCCCACACAGTCAGGGAAGAACATATGAACTCCTTCCAGACAGTGGTGGGAATTGAACCTTCATCCTACAGCAGTGTTGTAAAGTATTGTGCTCACCACTATGCTACCGTGCCACCAGTAGCTTGCAGTAGCCACTTAACCTGCCTACTGCATATCTTTGAGATTTTGGAACAATGGAGAGCACTCGGAGAAAACTCACACAGTAACAGGGAGAATGTGCAGACTCCAGCCTGGAGATCAGTATTGAACCTGGGTGTCTGGAGCTGTGGTGCAGCGGGTCCATTAGCTGCAGCATGTGCCTCCCATGTTAGTTGAAAAGAGCTATTTAGACCAATTCCACACTCTAGCTCTTGTTCTGTAGTCCTGTGGGTTAATTTACGTTGTCTTTTGAAGGTGTCCTCCACGGTGGGGAAGCTAGTGCCCATGATGGGGTTGGCTGGGTCTATAAAACCTCTGCAGGTTTTTTTTTAGTAATGCAACTAGTCAGGATGCTCTCCACAGTACATCTGTAGAAAATTGCTCTAGTCTTTGGTGATGTATCGAGTCTCCTCCAACTCCTATTGAAGTATAGCCTCTCTGTAATAAGTGAATGTAATAGGGATGTATTTCCCTTAATTGAAGTATGCATGAAAAGCTGAAAGATATAGAGGTAAAACACTTTAGAAATGATTGGAGGAAAGGTGTGAAAATATTTCTAACTGAGATGGTGCTAAGCATCAAAGACTGACAAGGTATAAGAGGCAGAAACCCTTATCAAAATCTAAAGGATATTCTGAACAACACACACAAAATGCTGGTGGAACACAGCAGGCCAGGCAGCATCTATAGGGAGAAGCACTGTCGACGTTTCGGGCTGACCAGGAGTCTCAGTCCAAAGCGTCGACTGTACTTCTCCCTATAGATGCTGCCTGGCCTGCTGCTTTCCACCAGCATTTTGTGTGTGTTGCTCCAATTTCCAGCATCTGCAGATTTACTCGTGTTTGGATATTCTGAAGTGTGCTTAAAGACAAGACTTGTAGTGCTAATGATGCAAGTGTTGGAAGTGAGACTGTTCTTGCAGAGGTGCAGAAGTAAGACACCACGTACAGTTCTGGTCATCACACTGCTGAACAGGAGGACTCTGGCAGCAGCGTTCTGAATGAGCTGCAGCTGTCTGAGGGATTGTTTACGGAGTCCTGTGAAAACGCCATCACAGTAGCCAAGCCTACTGAAAATAAATGTGTGGATGAGTTTTTCTAGATCTTGTTGAGACATAAGCCCTTTAACTCATACTAAGTTTGTAAGATGGTAGTAGACTGACTTTGTAATTGTCTTAATGTGGCAGTTAAGATTTAAGTTGGAGTCCATCACAACGCCAAGGTTTCTGGCTTGGTTTGTAGTCTGTCACGACAGGGATTCTAAGTAAGCACTGATTTTTAAACGTTCTTTTTTGGTGCCAAAGACAACTATTTCAGTTTTGTCTTTGTTGAACTGGAGGAAATTTTAGCTCATCCAATCAGTGATTTGTTCAATACAGTTTCTTAGTGATTGTATGGGACCATAACTGAAATGAAAGGTTGGACCAGTATTGGATGTTTTATTTGGAAAACTGGAGGCTGTGCCATTTGGCTTGATGGATTTTGAGAAAAACATTTTTGATCTCAAAGTCCTCTACTCTAAAAGGACTGGTAGAGTGCATCAGTAATTAATCCTACAAGTGCCAACCTGTCCACAATGAAGAGTCAAATAGAAACTGCCAAAGTTTCGAAAGCTCTTTGTACTTAAGTATATTAGCCAGGTTATACGTAATAAGATTCTGCAATAAGATTATACACAATAAGATTTTATGAAAGGAATCTGTTCATAAAATCACACAGCACAGAAATTGGTCCTTTGGCCCACCAAGTCTTCAGTGTCCACAAAGCATTCACTGATGCTAACCCGACCTTAATCCCATTTTCTTCTCTCCACTTTCTCATCAACTTCTCCCAGATTCTACCACTCACATTAGGAGTCAACCTACCAATCCACGTGCCTTTGGGCTGTGGGAGGAGACTGATGTACCCAGGGAAACTCCATGTTGTCACAAGAGGAATGTGCAAACTGCACATACATACACAGCACCAGGGGCCAGTATTGAATCCAGGTCACTGGTGCTATGAGATAATAGCATCACCATCCAGCCCCCTGCACCATCACCAAGTTCTGGACTATGATGTGAAATGATCAGAGGCCATTCTTTGGAATGGCAGAGAGTGAGGGGTTTGAAAGGTGCATAAAATCATAAGGGGCACAGATAGGGTGAGTGCCTTTTTCCTAGAGATAGGGAATCAAAAAACTGGAGGCTATAGGTTTAAGGTGCGAGGGAAAAGAAAAGGGACTGAAGGGTCAGCTTTTCATGGAAAGGGTGGTATGAACGTAGAATAAGTTACCATCCACTATTATGAAATTCAGTTCAATAAACATGGCTGCTTATGAGGTTGAGGTTGAGAAAGTGAACATGTAATCTCTGCTTTCAACTGACCTCCAGTTCACTTTGATGTGGGGGGGGGGGGGGGGGGAGGGAAGCTAATTCATGCTTCTCAAGTAACCTCTCCCAGAATTTTGCTGTGGCAACAGCTGATGTTACTTAGTCGAGAGAAGCAGGAAAGATCTGCCCTGTGCCATCTCACACGCCATTAAAACCCTCATCAGTGAGGTTATGCTTCAGAGTAACAAAATCAAAGCAGAAAATATTGGAGACCCTCTGCAGGTCAGGAAGCATCTCTAAAAAGAAAACTAAAACTGTTCAGGTGCCGATGAAGTCCTTCATCAAAGTAAAAGTCAAAGTTAAGCTTACTGTCATCTGCACAATACACGTATGGATAGCTACAATGAAAAGCTAACGTAGCAGCTTTAAGGGAAAATAGCATCAATAAGCTGCATTCACAAGCAAACTAAACATTAAACATAAAAGAAATACAATTTTTACAAGAAAGAGCACAATTAGAACAAAAAGACAAAGTCAATATTACTGTTAGGCCAGCAAAAGTATTGCTACACCCTTGTGATTAGGGTTGTTATGGTAGCTCAAGAACTGACTAGTTGAGGGGAAGCTGTTCTTGAACCTGGTGGTGTGGGATATCAGGTTTCTTTGCCTTCTGAACTCAAGTGCCCGAGCTGTAGGGGGTGGTTATTACACGGAATTTAGGAGACTGAGGAGTCACTTTATGGACATGCATAATAGTATGCTTTGTATCTCCAAAACATTAAACTAATTCAAAGGAAGACACGGGAGTCCACGAATGCAGGTCTGACTTCTTGCAGGCTTTAGTTTAGTATCGCTGAAATGCTGTTCAAACTCATTTTGTGGAATTACAGCTGAACCAGTGTCCAATTCTATTTTAATTAATTTGCTGTGAACTTCTGGCATAACCAATATTGCTTGTCTGTTGTTAATTTCAGACTGTAAATCTCAATGCTACACAGTTCTATGTCATTGTTATTATTATCAGATTTTTCACTAACAGCATGCAGATTAGTGATCTTTATGAATCTGAAACTTAACTTTTTAGCTTTTTCTCTTCCTTGTGGAGTCCACTTATTTATGTCTGCCTGACATGCTCTTTGTATGTGTCTGACTTTGTTGCATTTTCTGCAAATTTTACCTTTAAACCTGCATTGGTCTGGTGTATGTGAACCCCTGCCACAACAGTAACACAATTTGTTCGTCCAGGCCGGTTTCCATGTAGACACTCCAATTTTGTTCACACTCATTTCCATTCCTGACTGCTAGGCAATTGCATCTCTGCGGTTTCCATTGAAACCAGAATTTCAACTGCTTTTTTAAGTGTAAGTTGTGCTTCAGTTAAGAGTCATTTCTGAGTGCTTTCTTGTAAGATTCTACCAATTAAACAATCTTTTGGTGGATCATTAAGCTCATTACTGAACTGTTAGTGCTCAGAAAATCTGTTTAATTCAGTCATGTAGCTGAAATAGACTTCCCTTCCTTTTGATTCCACTTATGAACCCTGAAGCATTCTGGAATCAACAATGGCTTCAGTTGTAATATACCTGCATTATTTTGACAATAGCAGCAAAGCTCATGCCTGCTGGTGTGGTTGGAGCTATCAAACTTCAAAGCAAACAATATGCCTTTAAGTGCACTCAGCAAAATTGGCACTTCTTTCTCATTGGCTATTTCATTTGCTTTAAAGTATTATTAGATTTGCTTAGCTTATGAATTCTAGTTATCTTTAGTGTAATCAACCGTGTCAATTCTTCTGATGTAACCGGACAGTTTTGCTTTTTCAAAATGATTGTTATCACCCTGTACTCATTCTTTACAAACCTGTGAATTCTTCTGTTTTTCACCCTTTTTGTAAACTCAACTGCCTGCATGTGTTGGCTGTCTTTTTATTCGCCGTTCCTTGCTGCACTTTTTTTTAGGCTTAAACGCCTTGTTGCACTTCATTAAGTTGGTAGCCGTCTCAGGTTCATTTTAAAAATACCTCATCACCAGTGATATGTTTTGTAACTTAAAAACATTAAACTAATTCAAAGGAAGACATGGGAATCGGAAATACAGGTATAAATTCGTGTTTTCCTTTAGCGAGCCACGCACATATCACATGGTAGCATGATGGTGTATGCAGTTGAGACAGGGAAACTAGAAAACTGGAAGCTATGTGTCTAAGGTGAGAGGGGAACGACTTAATGTTTTCATGCAGAGGGTGGTGTGTACATGGAACGATTTATCAGAGAGCGTTGTTAAGATGTGTACTTGGAGAGCAATAATTCAGAAAGATATGGGTCAATCATGGACAAATGGGACTAGCTTAGATGTGCAGCCTAATGGGTCCAAGACCCTGCTTTCATGCAGCACCACTCTATAACCCTGAGATCTTTGACTTGATATGTTAACTCTGTCTTTCCTCTTCCTGACCTGCAGAGTTTTCCCAGCATTTTCTGTTTTATTTCAGATTTTCAGCACCCGTGTTTTTTTTTGATTTTCTGGATGAAGCCCTCAGCCAGCTCCGCTTTGCTTTTTCCTAACTTGCTCATCCTTGTGACAATTGGAGTTGCTTTTGTTCTCTCCTTTCAAGTGAAGGACCTGCAAGACCCTGGCCATTTGCCCAAATGGTAGTCCATGCCGATGCCATTGCTATGACTCTGTTGAACTCTATTAATCTGGTAGTAGAGAGTAGACCGTTGAAGGACTCATGCTTGCAATACAAGTTGCAGAGTGATTCAAGCACCAATTGAAATCACTACTGCCACTTGTAGACAAGTTGTCTTTTAACATGTAACATCTAAATTTGAAGAAGACCTGTGTTGTTAATGGGGCTTTTGTTTTGCAACATCTTTTTACAGACGTTAGCTATGAGTTCAGCCAGGGGTTTGTTACGGACTATAAAATATCCGAGTTTCTGGCACAGATGTACTTCATCTTTTAAGTTGCCCACAAGAGGGAACAATTATTTTTAAAGGCTTTGACATTGTGATTTTAAATGGAATGCTTGAGCAATTGTAAGTGATGACAACAGGCCTGATGTGCTGGGGAGAACCCTAGTTTAATTAATGCAGATCAGCAGACACCCACATACAATCTGCTCTTACTTACGAGGTAATGCGCAGATGCTAAATCAAGCTCGGAGTTTTTAGCTCCTTTAAACCAGTACAAAGCAGAGCCATTAACATTAAGAACAGATTTTTGTAGTAAAAAAAAACATTGTGGAATGAAAAATGTGCCTTCTGCTGATACGAATGTGGAGAAAGGATTTTTGATTATTTCATTCACCAGAATTTAAGTATTGCTGAAAGCCCCGGAACCTATTAACCATCCTTAGTTTCCTTTGAGCCACGTCCTTAAACCTCTGCTGCCCTTCTACTGAAGGTGCTTCCATAGTGTTGAAGGGTAGGGAGTCCAGGGTTAAGCACCAGCAACAATGACCAAATAGCAATGCAGATTAGCAAATTAGGTTAGAGTTCAACATATTCAATAGTGCCTATGCACATTTGTGAGTAAGGAATAATTGACACAAATATGAGCAGTTTCAGAAGGAATGCCTTCTAATTAATTTTCTATTTTAAATTTATTTCTCAGCTATGGGTCGTCCATATTTACATCTAAAAATAATTGCCATTGAGATGGTACCTTAATAATGAAGTAAGATGTCCAATATTCAAAGGTTGAGAAACAGCATTTGATACAAAGCCACAGACACACACAAAATGCTGGAGAAACTCAGCAGGTCAGGCAGCATCAATGTTTCGGCATAAGGCCCTTCATCAGGACCTCCTGAAGAGTCTTGGCCTGCAACATTAACCATTCATCCATTTCGAATGATGCTGTCTGACTTGCTGAGTTCCTCCAGCATCTTGTGTATGTTGCTCCAGATTTACAGCATTTGCGACATCTCTCATGCATTTGCCACATATTTTGACAGATAACCAAAAACCTGGGTAGAGAGGTGTTTTTGCAGAAACAGAGGGGATTCATAGAGTGAGACAGCATGGAAACAGGCACTTTAGTCCAATTCATCCATGCCAGTCAAGATGCCTAAATATTACTAATCATGTTTGGCACATATCCTTCATATCTTTTAAGTATTGTAATGATATCTGCCTGTACAAACTGGATGATTTTCAAAGGCTTTGGAGAACCAAAACTAGTGAGTTTCAGAGGAGTGTGGGGACCAGGATCCTGGTGAAGTTTCAGGAAACTGCAGGAACTAGGACCCAGTGAGCTTCAAGGCAGTGAGGGTACTGGGGCCACAATACATGGGAACACATGGTCTGGTATAGGTGAACCATTGCTGAATCACTGTGATTTTCGAGCCATCGGGTTGCAGATTATTGGAGTTTTGCTGTAATATGTTTCGACAAGGAATCAGATGTTCTCAGCTGCAAACATATCAGAATTAAGTTCTGTTGTTATTTTTCAGCGCAGTGACTGACTTGCTTTCTATCCTTTTCCACAGGGCAGCACCTGAAATTCCCAGCTGTTGCTTTATGGCTGACGATTGGACTCTCTGTGTGTCTGCTGGTATTGTTGGGTGCCCTGGGCTATGTGTGCAGGCGGAAGATACAGCAGAGTTGCAAGGAGAATGAGGGAGGTGAGTCCTGCGCTTTAGTTTCTGTAAGGGCCATTAACTGCACCTGCTCAATACTGCCTATACCACGTTCTCCATTGATCAGTGGATTATGAATATTCATCTGCTGAGATGTGCATTGAAGACTGACTCATTGATTCACACCCATGCAGACTGAAAAGCTTGAGAGTCTGCGGTCTGAAGGAGAGGGCAAATCAATCATTCGCATGATGTTCCCTTGACGGGGTTGGCATGGTAGCGTCATAGTGGTTAGCACAACACTATTGCAGTGCCAGCAACCCGGGTCCAATGCTAAATCTGTACTTTCTTCCCATGACCTTCTGGTTTCCTCCCTCATTCCAAAGACATATGGTGTGGTAACTTCTACTTTACAAAAAGACCACTCGACAATTTTATGGCCAAAAGAGCATCTTTATCTGGGACGGCAAATGATACTTACAATACAGAGGCTTCCAGGTGCCTCGTGCAGCATGGGTGGAGGAACTACATGCAATGCATACTGGGAGTAAAAAGAACGGAAGTAAAGACCTCGCCAACCCCGGATCCCACCTCTTGCTACCAACAGCTCCCTGATTAGTATTAACTTACTTTTAATAATACTCATATTACAACACTTCTCCCCCTTTAAAATCCAACATTCCCAAATATAGAAGAACTGGGAAATAAAAACAGTGGTATCATTAGCAACAGTTTACCAATACAAAAACACCTAAAAAAAAGGCAAATTCAACATTCAATCTAACAACAAAAGAAACTATCCAATCAAAGATTCAATCTGTCAGGAGGTTTGCGAGGGCGCTGCGATCTATGCACTACCCCCGGTGACCCAGCAGGCACTGCTGGTGAGGATGTTTTGGGTGGATCTGGTGTTGGAGACACGAGAGGGGTCTGTGTGTCCGCGTGAGAATGTCCATCCTCTTCAGGGGACTCTGCCCCCTCTGCCAGTGTCTCTCCCTCTAGCAAAGTCACTGGTGGACATGCTTTCCTGGTATGCATTAAGTGGTCATTTCTCCTTAACTGTTTTGGACTACTGAGCTTCTTTGAAATCGGTGGCAAGCTATTCTCAGCATTATTGGGATAAATGGCATCTGCAGATTTGCCACCTAGCTTGGAACGCACTGAAGAAGGAACTTTGGTTTGTGAACCATCGTCACAACCGTGGCTCAGAATAGACACAATTGCAAATTTTTCATAGAGTTCCTTGTTATAACTTGGAGCTATCTGGAGTTCAACAGCAGGAAATCGCCGTGCATTTCAGAAAATCTCTTGTGCTTGAACAAAGGTCTTGTCTGTTAAATCACAGTCATTGATTTTGATGGTACATTCATTCTCCTGGAGCAAGTTCTCTTTTCTTGAATGGCTGTTCTCTTCAATACCACGAATATTCAGGCCAAGGAATCTTCCACTCAGCGTAGAGTTAAAAGGCACCACATGGATTCCCAGGGGGCCACTGCCTCCAGAAAATTCTACTTACTTTGTCAAATCACTTAGAGTGCTTTCTGAATGCTTGTCCGATGGTCCTGGAGGCTCTGTTCTTACATCGTCTGTGGGTGCCCTGTTTGCTACTGTCACGATTGGCTTCACATGCAGGTTCCTGTTAGTGGGATCATCAGGCTGAGGCTGGGCAAGTGGTACAAAAGCTGGGTCACTGCTTCGCTGTACTAGAAGTGGCGTGCTGGCTTTCAGTGCCGAGGGGGTAACTTCAATTGCTCCTGTAATAGGCTGAAGAGCCGCAAGCTGTGCTGCGAGCTCACTCTCAAATGTGTCCGGACTATGTCTGTCACTCACATTGCCATCGGCAACTTCATCTGCACGCTGCACCTCATGCTCTTCCGTCATGTGTGCATATTTAAATTCATGCCAGTTGAGCTGGATTTTGCGAAGCCAGTCGCAGCCCAAAAGGCTGGGCCCACTGCCCTTAGCTATCACCAGCCTGGCTTCAGCCTTCTGGCCCCCAGCCAAAATATCCACATATAACACTCCTAAATGAGGTATGGACTGCCCCGTATAGGTCCTGAGTTGGAGCTTAGACGGTCTGATGGGAGGCAGGTTGGACCCCCATGTCCTCCTGTAGGTCTCCTCACTAATGACCGATGCAGTAGCCCCTGAATCAATCTCAAACTTAATGTCCTTTCCCCTGACAGTAACTGTGGCATAATATGGTTCAGGTGGTTCCTCATCCATTTCCACCCCAAACATGTTGTAGACACACGCTGCCTCCTCGTCTGCTTCTCCTAGGTGGTGTGTGGCTGCCTGAGTCTGTTGAGCTTTCCCCTGCCCAGGCTTAACCACCCTTTATGCTCCTGCACTTTTTAACGGAATGTCCCTTTTTGCCACAAGCATGACAGACAGTATCTTTGAATTTACAAATATTTGCATAGTGCGTTCCTCCACACCGAAAACATTCCACCTGCTTTGCCTGTTTACCAGTCTCCCCCCTGACTTGGAGCACTGCCATCAACTGTGACCCCCCCCCCCCCAATATCCTTTTTGTAAATCCTTGGCATTATTAGCAGCCAACTCCATGCCTTGAGCAATCTCTAGGGCTGTCTTGAAAGTCAACGGTGGGGTTTCCTCCAACAAGCGGCGTTGTATGGCGTCATTATTAATGCCACATACCAATCTATCACGGAGCATGTCATCCAACACGGCTCCGAAATCACAATGCTCCAATAGCTGCCGAAGCTTGGCCACAAAATCACCCACAGACTGACCTGGCTTCCGGACATGGCTGTGAAACTTGAACCGTTGAATTATCACCGAAGGCTTCGCGTTGTGGTGGCTCCCCACGAGCTTGACCAGTTCGTCGTATGGAATTTCTTCCGGTTTCCGCAGCGTAGCTAAGTTCCGTATCAGCTTGTTCGTCCTTGCCCCACACACACTCAGGAGAATAGAGCGCTTCTTAACCTCCTCAGTAATTCCATTAGCACAGAAAAAGTGGCCCAACCTTTCCTCGTAGTCCGGCCACTCCTCGATTTGCTCGTCGAACACACCGACCGTTCCGAACATAGCCATCCGAACACGAGGCTCCTCACCCGCTCACAGCTCCTGATCGAAAACAGGGCCGACCCATCCACAAAACCAGTTTACCTCATCGCCAAAAATATGTGGTAACTTCTACTTTACAAAAAGACCACTTGACAACTTGATGGCCAAAAGAGCATCTTTATCTGGGACGGCAAATGATATTTACAATACAGAGGCTTCCAGGTACCTCGTGCGGCCTGGGCGGAGGAACTATATACAATGCATACTGGGAGTAAAAAGAGCGGAAGTAAAGACCCCGCCAGCCCCAGATCCCGCCTCTTGCTGCCAACAGCTCCCCGATTAGTATTAACTTTCTTTTAATAATACTCACATTACAACATACGGGACAGTATGTAGGTTATTTGGTCACATGGGCGTGATTGGGCAGCATGGAAATGTTGAACCGGAAGGGCCTGTTGTCATGCTGTATCTCTAAATAGATAATCTGATGCTAGCTGTATGTCCATTTAACTGAGAGACTTAGATGTGAGACCACACCAGGAGGAGGAGATGCATGAGACTGCAGATGCTGGAGCATTAAACAATCTCAGGCGGAATTCAGCGGGTTGAGCAGCATCTGTGGGAGGAAAGGAATTGTTGATGTTTCAAGTCATCCCTTTTACTCAGTTTTCTCCTCCCTTCTAGTGCTGATCTTTCTCTCTCTCACTCTCTCCATCCTACCTAATGTCTCTCTCTCCTCTCCCTCTCACTTCTCCCTCACCTCCACACTCCTCTCTCCCCATCTTTCTCCCCTGCTCTTTCCTTCTCCTGACACTCTTAATCCCCCTCCTCCCCACTCTCTGCTTCTTACCTGTGCTCTCTCTTCTTTCTTCCTCCTCCTTATCCCACTCTCCCCCACTTCCTCTCTCCCTTTCTCCCCTCCCTCTCTTTCTTCGTGCCCCCTTTTTCTCTCTAATCCGATCGTACGTCAATCCTTCTCCTGTCTCATTTCCTCTCTCTTTTTCTCCTCCTGTTTAATCCTATACTTTGATGAAACTAACAAACTTATAGTATTCATTCTGTACCCCTCCCCCATCTCTTTCTCCAGATTGAGCCATTTCTTGTTTACTCACTCACAGGGATGAGCTCGTCTTAAAATGCCAACCTTATACAAATATCCCTGAGTTCTGCCACAGATGTCGCTTGCTTCAGTAACACAGAGCCCCTGGACATTTCAACATTTTCTTTGTCTCTGTTTCTTAATTGGTGTTCTGATCTGACTTATTTCAAGGAGCTTACTTCATTGCCATCTTCCTGGTAGATTTAATGCACTTGTTCTCTCTCGGGATGCCTGTGTCTAACGTAACACTAGAGTCTAAATTAGTGCCCTGATTTACACATCTTGTAAGGTTTGTGATGCCACAGCGTTGCAGCAGCACGGCAGGTTTTACAGGTTTTCATCTTGGTAATGTCTGTAGAAAGTCTGCTTCTTCTTCCTGTGACCCGAGGGGTTTCCTCTAGCTGTTCCATTTTCCGGGCATTTGTGCTGGTACTTCATTATTGAATGTAAATTACCCCTAGAGTAGGTGGATGGCAGGACAAGGGTTTGATGGGCATGTGAAAACTCACATTCTGTCATAAGGTAACAGGAGGCTGGACCCAAGTGCAGGACGCAGGCACTGAAGTACTAGGGGCAGGACGGGAACAACTAAACGATAGACAAGATGTGGTGACCGTGGAGTGCGTGAGGGACGTGATGTTCAAGGTGATTCTGGGGTTCCGGGAGAGTCTTGGAGTTCAGGCAAGGCGGGGTCTTGGAGTTCACTGGGCGGGCCGCATAACTCCTAGGCAGGGCCCGGACCTCCCAGGCAGTAACACGGGGGCCTGAGCAGGTCACGGGGCACCTGGGTAGGTTGCAGGGCACAACCCATCGGCAGCGAGGGATGGAAAGGGGCAGAGTCCCCTGCCGGGCAACGGCAGTCCGGCCAAGCTTGCCCGACAGAGGCAAGAGATAGGAAGGGAACTAGGTCCAGGGTGACTGCCAGACTTACTTGAAGAACTTGTCTTTAACAAGGGAAACTCCAAGCCAGGGCAACCAGAGGAACAGGAAAGGCAGGACAACCCCCCAACTCCACTCCTCCCAGAGCCCCCTATATACACCACCAGCCGGTGGGCATCAGGTGCCCCTCCTTGAGCCCCAACAAGCTGCGATGATCCACAGGTGTGACTAATTGGGCTCAAGGGCGAAAGGAGGGACGGCTACAAGACCTGGAGTCCGGAGTCTGCGGACCGGATCAAGACCCGGAATGCGGGCTCCGGACCGGACCATAACACATTCTCTCATTATTTACATCTCACTCTGACTTTTCATCTTTTTTCTCCAGTCCTACTGAAGGGTCTCAGCCCAAAACAGTTTACTCTTTTCCATCGGTGCTCCCTGGCCTGCTGAGTTCCTCCAGCAGTTTATGCGTGTGTTGCTCTGGATTTCCAGCATTTGCAAATTTTCTCTTGTTTCTCTTTTTTTTTTGTTTGCATTCTATTGTATTTCTTTTTTCTACTGTGAATAACTGCAAGAAAACAAACCTTTGGGTAGAATATAGTGACATACACTGTACGTACATACTTTGGTGATAATTTTCTTTGAACTTTGAGAGAGAGTGTGGTGCAGGGAAATCATTGAAAAGAATCATTGGAAAGCTGGCATAGGTTTGAGGTGCTGTAATTAAATGATTCTATTTCAGTACATTCTTTGTATTTAGCGTGATGTTTAGTTTTACTTGATCATCATGTTTTGCCTGTCAACAATTTAATAGTTATCATACATTGCATTGCTTCTAAACCTTCCATTTTAACGTGAATGAATTCTGGAGCCATGGTTCAATGCAGCAATGATACTAATCACAAATGTGCTCAGAAATACTTGAAAATAGGGTGTGCATTGATGACATTTCCCTGTTTGTTGAAGCACTCTCTTTCAATTCATAGAATATGCATTTCAGGTCTGGCGCAGTGTACAGGCTGAGAAACAGTCTGTTACTATCGCTGAAGAAAAATGACAGATCATAAAAGCTATGAGTAATGTGGTAATAGCTGATGCTAAGGAGCAAGTCATAAAGAATCACTATTATAGAGTGATAATAGCACAGGCATAGACTGCCGTATAGACTGGTTCCTGGCTGAATGACAGCTCCACTTTCACCTCTTTTTATCAAGTACCATCACATCCCTCTTCTGCTTTGCTTCAAGTGCTGGTTGAGTTTCCTCTTAACCCACTTAGAGATACTTCCAGTGAAACTTAATCGAGTAAAATGTCAGCCAAATTGCTGAGACAACTCTCTTCGCAAATGCTTTAGACTGGCTTTCAGTGCAATATTCATGAATTTGCAAGGTAGCATTTAAGTCATCTCACATTGTTAGCAGATATCTCGTTGAACTTTATCCACCTTGACCATTTCCTACAGCAGCAAGTTCCACTCTTTGGAATAATTATTATACATGAATTAATGATTTCCCCACCACACATGAATTGATTGAGAAATTCAGTAACTCAGGCAGCATCTATGGAGAGGAATAAATGTTTTGGGCTGAGACGCTCTGGCAGGACTGGAAAGGAAGTGAGCAGAAGCCAGAATAAGTTGAGGGAGAGAGGGAGTACAAGCTGGTAGATGATAGGTGAGACCATATGAGGGAGAAGGTGGGTGAGTGTCAAAGGTGTGGGAAGGGGAATTAAATAAGAAGCTGGAAGGTAATAGATGAAACCAGGTGAGGGGGAAGGTGGTTGGGTGGAGGAGAAGAACAAAGTAACAAGATGGAAGATGATTGGTGGAAGAGGTAAAAACTGAAGAAGAAGGTATCTAATAGGCTAGATAAATGGATCATGGAAGAAGGGAACTAAAGGGAGATGGTGGGTATGTGAGGAGAAGAGAAGAGGTAACCAGCATGAGGAATGCAAAAAGAGAGAAGGAGTGAAGTCTTAGAGATTACTGGCAGTTATAGAAATCAATGTTGGAGGCCACCCAGACAAAATATGAGGTGTTGCTCCTCTTACCTAATTTTGGCCTCATCATGGCCATTGATAAACATAAGACCATAAGATATAGGAGCAGAATTAGGACATTTAGCCCATTGAGTCTGCTCCAGCATATTTCCTCTCAACCCCAAGCTCCTGCCTTCTGCCCAGATCACTTCATGTCCTGACCAATCAAGAATCTATTAACCTCTGCCTTAAATATATGTAAAGACTTGACCTCCGCAGCTGCCTGTAGCAATTAATTCCAGAGATTCACCACTCTATGGGTAAAGGTATTCCTCCTCACCTCCATTCCATAAGGATGCTCCTCTATTCTGAGGCTGTGTCCTCTGCTCCTAGATTATTCCACCATAGGAAACTTCCTCTCCATATCCACTCTATCAAGTCCTTTCAACATTCGATGTTTCAATGAGGTTGCCCCTCATTCATTTGAATCCTAGTGAATACATGTCGGAATGGGCATGGGAAGTCAGATTGAAATGGGTAGCCCCTTGTGGTGGACAAGATGCACAACTATTTATTTCTCCCCAATAGATGCTGCAGAACCTGCAGAGTTCCTCCAGCATTTTGTGTCTGTTGTTCAAGATTTCCAGAATTTGCAGAAAACCTTGTGTTCATAATTATTTTCCCAATAACCTTATTTTTAAAAGGCACAAATGAATATGAGGACACATGAATGCAGGGACACAGATCATATACAGGCAGAGGAGATTTAGTTTAATTTGGCATTGATTTTAACATTGGCATTGTTGGCTGAACAGCCTGTTTCTGTTCTGTCCAGTTAAATATTTTATGATATATTAGTGACCCTAGTTTAAGTCTTATCAAGACAGCATCTCCATGTGTGTCCTAAACATGACTGTTGCTTTATCAGGAACTAGATGTTAGGCATTGTCTTAGGTACATATACATACAGTACTGTGTTTGTCAATGTGGAGCAGGGAGTAAGTTTGTAAATCTGGCAGGATCAAAGGATGTTGGGAATGGTGTGGGTGGAGAGCCAAAGGAGGGGGTGTGGAACAGGTGGCAGAGAAGGAGTGCCAGGGACAGGGGCTGGCACACAGGTGCAGACATACCCAGCCCTTAGACACCAGGCAAGGTCATTTAATTGCAAACAATTTGTTTATTGATCATTACAGAGTTCTCTCTGGTGTTTTCCACTCCTTTCTCTCTCCCTTCCTCTTTTGCCAGCCATGATTCCCCCTCTCTGTCCTCTTCCCACTCTCAGTCCACAATAGAGACCCATATCAGAATCAGATTTATTATTAGTCCCATGTGTCATGCAATTTGTTTTTTTTGTGGCAGCAGTACACTGCTATACATAAAATTACTACTGTACTGTGCAAAAGTCTTAGGCACCCTAGCTACATGGAGTATATGTGCTTACAACTTTTGCTCAGTACTGTATGTACCTTTAATTCTCTAACAGACCCTCAGTCAGGAATTGATAAGGGCAAAAGAAATTGCACTGAGGGCAATGAAGAGTGTGATCCAAGCATAGTGGCATTAAGCAGTGAATTTAAGATTGTTGGGGGAGGAGGATATTAAACATCAGAAGCAATTGTCTTACTGCCCAGAGCCATAACAAGCCCATTGACAAATTGTTATTTTATCAGGGACGTGAGAATACAAATAACTAATTCTTTAAAAGTGGCATCACAGATAGATATGGCCGTAAAGAGAACTTTTCGCACACTAGCCTTCATAAATCAGGGCATTGAGTGCTGGAGTTGAGATGTTATGTTGAAGTTGTACAAGACATGATGAGGCCAAGTATGGAGTATTGTGTGCAATTCTGATCATCTACTGACATGAAAGACATCAATCAACGGGAAAGAGTGTAGAGAAATTTTGAAAGGATATTGCCAGAACTTGAGGACCTGAGTTAGAGGGAGTGATTGAATAGATACAGGGGAGATCTTATAGAAGTATACAAAATTACGTAGCTAGGGTAAATGCAGGCTGGCATTTCCCCTCAGGTTGGATGTATTAGTGGAGGTCATTTTCTTTTTTTATTAGCTATATCTGCATTATATATTGGCCACTTGGTTGTATTGCACCTAGTTCTAACCTTCATATCTGATTATGCATTTGATGACATGGGTAACCAATGATTTGGTATTTGTGATTGGATATACAGATTGAAAGAGAGCAGGGATCTGATTGGTCACATGGCTGGGACTGATCAGTGGGATTATGTTGGATATCCCAGCCTCTCCCTTAATCCAAATCCATCAATGTGACCTTCTGCTCACTTCTTAAATTTGTATTTGTCTATCCTCCTTAAATGTATGGAATCTCTTCAGCAGCCATTAAGGGAGCAAGACCATAAGATAAGGACCAGAATTAAACTGTCCAGTCTGAACTCCACATTATCACTAAAGAGGTTTCGTGAATTCCGTGATGGATTTCTTGGGGAATGCCTTACATCGATGGCCTGTAAATCTACCTTTCACCATGGGAGAATATATTCTCTCAGCAGCCATCTCCTCAAAATCCTTTGCAGGTTTAAAGATGACTATTTAGACTTCCATCAGCTGCTTTTTCTTGAGGGAAGAGACCCAATCCATTTATCATTGTTAGTATGTACATCATTCCCTAGCTGGGACGATCCCTGTATATCTCTTCACTCTTTTCAATGCTGCTATATCTTTTTTTATAACATAGCCAGCAGAACTGTGTTGTATGTTTCTTTGAATTGTATGCCATTTTACAAGTTAAGTCTAACTAAACTTTGATGGAGATTCAGCAGCGATATGCGGCACATGTGGAAGGGCATCCAGGACAACATCACCTGACTGTGAGGGTGATGCTTCCCTCCCAGATGCGCTGAATAACTTCTACACCTGTTTTGAGGTGGAAAATGACATGGCGGCGAGTAAGTCCACCCCTCCTACAAATGACCAGGTGCTGTGTCTCACCGTGGCCGATGTGGGAAGAACCCTGTGCAGGGTCAACCCACGGAAGGCTGCTGGACCAAACAACATTCCTGGTAGAGTGCTCAGAGGATGTGCAGACCAGCTAGCAGATGTTCTCACTGACATCTTCAACATCTCCCTGAGCAGCGCTACCGTTCCAACGTGCTTCAAGGCCGCCACCATCGCCCCCGTGCCGAAGAAGTATTCAGTGTCCTGCCTCAATGACTACTGTCCTGTTGCATTTACATCCATCATCATGAAGTGTTTCGAGAGGCTCGTCATGAGGCACATCAAGAGCCTGCTGCCCCCCTCACTGGACCCCCTGCAGTTTGCGTACCGTCCCAACCGCTCAACAGATGATGCCATTGCCGTTACCCTCCACCTGGCCCTAACCCATCTGGACAAAAAAGACACGTTTGTTCGAATGCTGTTCATAGACTTCAGTTCAGCATTCAACACAATCATCCCTCAGAAACTGATTGGAAAGCTGAGCCTACTGGGCCTGAACACCTCCTTCTGCAACTGGATCCTATACTTCCTGACTGGGAGACCTCAGTCAGTCCGGATCGGGAGCAGCATCTCCAACACCATCACACTGAGCACGGGGGCTCCCCAGGGCTGTGTGCTCAGTCCACTGCTGTTCACTCTGCTGACCCATGACTGTGCTGCAACACACAGCTCGAACCACATCATCAAGTTCACCGATGACACGACCGTGGTGGGTCTCATCAGCAAGAACGACGAGTCAGCTTACAGAGAGGAGATGCAGCGGCTAACGGACTGGTGCAGAGCCAACAACCTGTCTCTGAATGTGAACAAAACAAAAGAGATGGTTGTTGACTTCAGGAGGGCACGGAGTGACCACTCCCCGCTGAACATTGATGGCTCCCCGGTAGAGATCGTTAAGGGCAGCAAATTTCTTGGTGTTCACCTGGTGGAGAATCTCACCTGGTCCCTCAACACCAGCTACAAAGCAAAGAAAGCCCAGCAGCGTCTCTACTTTCTGCGAAGGGTTAGGAAAGTCCATCTCCCACCCCCCCATCCTCATCACATTGTACAGGGGTTGTATTGAGAGTATCCTGAGCAGATGCATCACTGCCTGGTTCGGAAATTGCACCATCTCGGATCGCAAGACCCTGCAGCGGATAGTAAGGTCAGCTGAGAAGATCATCGGGGTCTCTCTTCCCGCCATTATGGACATTTACACTACACGCTGCATCCGCAAAGGAAACAGCATTATGAAGGACCCCATGCACCCCTCATACAATCTCTTCTCCCTCCTGCCGTCTGGGAAAGGGCACCAAAGCATTCGGGCTCTCACAACCAGACTATGTAACAGTTTCTTCCCCCAAGCTATCAGACTCCTCAATACCCAGAGACTGGACTGACACCTTACTGCCCTATTGTCTTGTTTATTATTTATTGTAATGCCTGCACTGTCTTGTGCACTTTATGCAGTCCTGGGTAGGTCTGTAGTCTAGTGTAGTTTTTTTTTTCTGTGTTGTTTTTTTATGTAGTTCAGTCTAGTTTTTGTACTGTGTCATGTTACACCATGGTCCTGAAAAAACGTTGTCTCATTTTTACTGTGTACTGTACCAGCAGTTATGGTTGAAATGACAATAAAAGTGACTTGACTTGACTTGTCTTGAATTCTGCCCCTTGCATTTTTTTTTAATCTCTTGGTGATATTGTAAACCTCTGGTGCATCTTTCAGTGATCCCATCTTGGGCACTAGCCTACAAGGTACCCAGGACATCTTCAGGGAGCGGTGTCTCAGAAAGGCAGCGTCCATTATTAAGGACCTTCAGCACCCAGGGCATGCACTTTTCTCACTGTTACCATCAGGTAGGAGGTACAGAAACCTGAAGGCACACACTCAGTGATTCAGGAACAACTTCTTTCCCTCTGCCATCCGACTCCTAAATGGACATTGAACCTTTGAACACTGCCTCACTGTTTAAAATATGTATTATTTCTGTTTTTTGCATAATTTAAATCAATTCAATATATGTATATTATAATCGATTATTTATTTTATTATTAATTTATTTTTTCATCCATATTATGTATTTCATTGAACTGCTGCTGCTAAATTAACAAATTTCACGACACATGTCAGTGATAATAAACTTGCTTTTGTTTCTACTCTGATTCTGATTGGTGTAGTTGTACTCCATGATCCCTTGACTACATCTAGACGACCACATTCATTGAACTACTCAGCCATATGAATGTCCTTAAAGTCAGCCATTTATTGTCTGTCAAAAACCATAGGAAATATTCACTGGCGATTTAAGGTTAAATCAGAGATTTTAAAGGTTAGCTTTATTTGTCGTATATACATTGTAACATACAGTGAAATGTATCATTTCTGTCAAATCAAATCAGCAAGGGTTGAGCTGGGGGTAATCTGTACGTGTTGCCCTGCCTCCGGCACCAACCTGACGTGGCCGCAACTCACTAACTTTAACCCATACATCCTCATCGCATTTAATGGGCTAAAATTAATTCTGTTAGTTCAGAAATAAATCTGAATAATATGCACATGCCCTATATCTATATGTAATCATTATGTATGTACATTTCTTGTGCATACTAAGGAAGAATAAAATCCTTTGATGAAAATCCCACAGGGCCTGGCTGTTTTCTCAGAAACTGGGGCTTCTCATGAATTAAGAAGTATTAATGATCAGAAACTTCACATCAAAGCACTTTCCCTTTAAAGGTGGAAGTGAAGTTAATGCACTTGGTGGATCGGCAGAACAATTTTGCAAATGTTTATGTATCGGGATTAATGGATCAACTTGCACTGAATGATAATTGCAGGCAAAAAAAGGAAAGACTTGGATTTAAATAGCACCCTTTACAGCCGATTTTAGAAGCACAGTTGCTATTGGACAGTTACTACTAATTTGTGCAGAGCAGGGTCCCAAAATCAATGCTATGTGTAGATGATCTGAACAGGGATGCTCACTGCCCTTGACTCCCCTTCTTTCCATGGGATCACTTCACTTACCTGAGTAGTGAGATGGGACCATAGTTTAATATTTCAGGTAAGAGTCAACACCTTTGGTGCTCTAGTGGTGAAGAATTTTGTGCCCAGTGGAGTCAGACATGAAGTTCTACTTCCAGTTGAGAGGCAAGCGGACTGACTACTAAACAACAGCTGACAAGCATATTAGTATGTCCTGTTTTCATTCCTTCATCAAACTAAACTAATTCACTTGGTCACACCCTTGAACCTGCCTGTTAGAATGGTTTTGGAAAGCCTATTGAGGGAAAAGTTAGATGCAGAGCTAGAAGAGTAGCAGCCTCATAGTATCAGACACCCAAGTTCAATCCTGGATTCAGGTATCATCTGTGCAGACCTGCATTATGGGCACTAGCCTCCCTACCACTGAGGACATTGTGAATAGGCAATGCCTCAAGAAGACAATATCCATCATGATGGACTTCCACCATCCAGGACATGACCTCTTCTCATTGCTACTTGCAGGGAGGAAGTACAAGAGCCTGAAGACAGACACTTAATGTTTTAGGACAAGCTTCTTCCTGTCTGCCATTAGATTTCTGAATGGATCATGAACCCATGAACGCTGCCTCTCTTTTTGCGCTATTTATTATTTTTATATTTTTATAGTTTTTACTTATTGCACTTACTGCTGCTGTAAAACAACAAATTTCATGGCATACAGTGCCGATGAAAAGTATTCACTCCCCTTAGAAGTTTTCACTTGAACGTGAAAGAGTCTTTTTCTGTTGATCAGTGTCAAAGAAGCCAAATTAAATCCACTGTGATAGAATGTTGTAAAACATGAAAGCATGAAAGCTTCCAAGGGAGATGAAGAATTTTTATAGGCATTGTATGTCAGTGTTGTCAGTGATAATATTTATGATTCTGATTCTGTTATGGCATGCATTCCCTGTAACCATATGGGATATTCCCCCGGGTATTTCAGTTTCCTCCTGCATCCTGAAGCTGTGTAGAGTGGTAGGTTACTTGACCACAGCCAATTGCCTCCAATATAAAAGTGAGTGGTAGAATCAGTGGGTCTACTTCTCTATCATGTCACCTCTCATCCTCGCTTGCTCCAAAGAGAAAAGCTCGGGCTCACTCAACCTTTTCTCATAAGATATTTGCTCTAATCCAGGGAGCAGTCTGGTAAATCTCCTTAGCACCCTCTCCAAAGCTTCCACATCCTCTCTAAAGTGGCTGATCAGAAAGTGGGGAGAGTAAGAAAAGTGATTTCTGAAAAATTACCACAAAGGCGTGGTGGATGGTTACATCTCACTTTGCGGTCTGAAAGTAACGCGCATAAAATGCTGGAGGAATTCAGCAGGCCAGGCAACGTCTATGGAAAAGAGAGAACAGTCAACATTTCAGGGTGAAATCTTTCATCAGGACTGGAAAAAGAGATGAGAAGTCAGAATAAGAAGGTGGGGGGAGAGGAGGAAGAAGTTCAAGGTAGTAAGTGATTAATGGAACTGGGGGAGGGGAGCGGTGAAGTAAAGAGCTGGGAAGTCGATTGTTGAAAGAGATAAAGGGCTGGAGAAGGGGGAATCTGATAGGAGATGGCAGAAGGTCTTGGAAGAAAGGGAAGGGGAGGATCACCAGAGGGAGGTGATGGGCAAGTAAGGAGATAAGTTAAGAAGAAGTTGCACATTTTCCTCCTTTTCCCCCTCTGACTTCTGATCTATTGGTAAAAAGTCAAAGATGGATGGGTGAGATCCTTAATAATACTAAGGGTCTGCGTCTGATAACTGTCCCCGATGGATGGTAGGGTGACCCCTATGATCCTCTCAGCGGTTTTCACAGTCCTTTACAGGATCTTCTGGTGCCATGCTCAACTGCACCCATACCAGAACACTGTCAGTGGTGCTCCTGTAAAACGCAGTTAAGATGGGGGTGCGGGGAGAGTCTTGCTTACCTCAATCTCCTTAAGAAGTGGAGGTGCTGCTGTGCCTTCTTGTTCAGGGAGGTGTTATTAGGGGACCTGGAACTTGGCGCACTTAACTCTCTCTATGCAGGAGCCATGTATTCGCAGAGGGGGATATTTTTCCTGCAAGTTCCTGAGGTCCTTGTTCCTCTCAACATTCAGGCTTAGTTGTTCTTCTTCACACCAATCCACCAGCCACTCCACTTCCTCTCTTTACTCCTTCTCGTCGTCGTTCTCGGTAAGGCCATCCACTGTCGCCTCATCCAGAAACTCGATGGCAGGGCTCGAGCTGGATTCTGCGACACAGCCGTGCGTCAGCAGCGAGCTGAGCACCCAGCCTCGGGGAGCACCAGTGCTCAGCAACTGGAGACGTTGCTGCCCACACGGAACGACTTGCTGTTAAGAATCCGTTTGCAGGGACCCAGCGGAAACAGTTTCCCCACCGGTTTCTGGGGTATGCTGGTGTTGAATGCCAAGCTGAACTCTATAAATAGCAGTCTGGCATATATTGACCACCAGATTACTTTCCCCAAGCCATCAGGTTGATCAACCATTAACTCAACCCCCCCCACCACCACCTCTAAATACCGTACATACATACATCACCTAGCATTGGTTTATGTATATACAATCTGTCTATGTCTATTATCAATGTATTTTATAGGCTTGCTTTTATGTTTATATTCATTATGGGTTTTTTAGTGTTCTGTATGCTTAATGTGTTGTTTTATGCTGCACTGGGTCCAGAATAGCAATCGTTTTGTTCTCCTTTACACTCCTGTACTGAAGAATGAGAAGAGGCAACTTTAACTCATGGACTTTGAATTACAGTTTCACTTAAATGCGAAGTGTGTAGAGTGGCTTGGGACTCAGTATTTGGAACATGGAGTTCCATCCTCAGTATCTGTGTTATCGCAGCATTTCCAAGTGGTAAATACTGTCAGCTGCGACTGGCAGCATTCTTGGCTCAGAATGATGCGATTCTGAGCTCCATCTCTGCTCCAGAGGCTCCGGAAGAGGAATATCATCCGGCGCTTTAGCACAGCTTTCAGAGCGTGATGCCTGTCTGATGAGAAGGGAGGCACAGTGGCGCCGGAGACCCAGGTTCAATCCTGAACTTGGCTGCTGTCTGTGTGGAGTTTGCACGTTTCCCCGCATTACTGCATATTTCCAAGTTAGATGGGACCTCGAGGGGGTAATGCAGCTCCTCATAATTCTTGGTGGTAGGGCTTTATGGGTTTGGCAGGTGCTGTCGGAGTAGCCTAAGCAGATAAAGGTGGTGACCTTTGTAGATGGTGCACTATGTGCTGCTGGTGGAAGCAGTGAATGTTTAGGGTTGTGGATGGGGTATTAATTGATCAAGTTGAATCTCCCTGGAGTTTTATAGCACAGAAACATATGAAAAGCATTTGATTTCTCTGGGCCTGTAGTCAGTGAAGATCTGAAGGATGAGGAGGTATCCCTTATTGATGTCTACCAGCAGAAGGGCCTGGACAGAGTAGGCAGAGAGAGAAATGTTTCCATTAGCTGGAAATTCTAGGATCTAAACTACAATCCTTTAGAAACTGAGGTGAGGAGAAATTTCTTCAGCCAGAGGGTTGTGGTTCTATAGAGTTCATCGCCACAGAGTGCTGTTGAGACCAAGTCACTGGGTGTATTTAAGGCAGTAGTTAATAGGTTCTTAATTGGTAGGGGGAGGCAAGTTAAGGGTTGTGGGAAGAAAGCAGGAGAATGGGGTTGTAGAAAATTCAGCTATGAGTGAATGGCATAGCAGGTTTGATGGACCAAATGGCCTAATTCTGCTCTTATGGAAGCAAATTATTAATCACAGTGTCAGAGCAGACCATCAAACCCTCTTTTATATTCAAGTTGTATTAACTCTGGTTTCTTTTCTGTGCATTTCCATTAACTCCATCCAGATCTACCACTGATCCACAACTACAGGCAAAGATCAACCTATTGATCATATGCATTTACATGTCTTAGGAAATTGCTATGGTGTGTTGGCACTACATGCAACAAAATCGGCAACATTCAACAGTTATACCAAAAAAAGAATTATATAAAAATAAAGTTAGAAGCACAGATACGGAATATAATGTGCGTAAATACATAAATATCACCATGTACGTGCAGTGTAAATAGCATTGTAAAAAGTGGTTAAAATGCAATTTATAGTGGCCATTAATATTACCTGATGACTGGATTTCGATTTAGGAAGAGAAACAAAATTGTTTCTGAGCCTTCTTGTTGGAATTGATGGAATATTTTGACTGCTTCCTGAAAAAATAGCTTTTATTGTTTTTGACAAAGGGGGAGAAATAAATAGCAGTAATTTTATGCCTGCATAATACAACCCATCTGCTCAATGAGCTTTATAGCTTTATGTTCTAACAACCAGCCAAAAAAAAAATCATTAACCTTGGAATATTTTAACTCTACAACAATGACTACGTTTCAGTAATTGCTGTCCTGCTTGCAACATAATTTGGGTTATTCTAAAAGTGCTGCATGCATGCAGTTATTGCAGTGTTCAGTTTTACTATTGCCTATGTAATCATGCTTAAATTTGAGATGTTTCCTCCAAAGATTGAGGAATGGAGCAGCACAGCAGCATGGCGGTTAGTATATCATTTTACTGCGCTAGCGATTACAGATCATTGATTACTACCACTGCCTGAAAGGAGCTTGTACATTCTCCCTGTGACTGTGTGGGTTTCCTCTGGGTGCTCCGGGTTCCTCCCATTTTTCAAAGGTGTACAGTCAGGGTTAGTGAGTTGTGCGCATGATATGCTGGTACAGGACACATGGTGACACTTGCTGGCTGCCCAGTACAATCCTCACTGGTTTGATTTAATGAGAATGACTCATTTCACTCTATGTTTTGATGTACATGTGGTGTAAATCTAATCTTTATCTATCTGTCTTTGTATTCTACAATATAATCTACTGCTGTTAGTTATTGTGTGTTTCGAGACAGTCCAGCACAGGTATGTTATTGGTCAACTTGGGAAAGAGGAACGACTTGTATACCTGTGCATGTAAAACTTGTTTGTAGATGGCATCGCAGTCTAGACTAGATAATACTAAGGATGGGTACTCAATGTCAGCTTTGTGAATATCACAAATTATGAGTAAAATCATTTTTATAGCTCCATTGCTCTAAGAAAACACTTTTAGGCATTTCACAGGTAATGTCTATTTCAATAAAAGGATGCTTCAACAGGTTGTAGAAGGCTTGGTCAGAGATACGTTGACTATAGGACAGTGAAATCCTGGAGGAAGTGAGGAGGATTTGGCACTGGGAGGTGATACTGAAAAACTGATTGGAGATAGGTGAAATCTTGAAACTAATCTGTTTTGCTTTTCCGTCCCATATGCATGACTTCAGATTGCTCAGCTAAGAAAGAGTTCCTTTAATCCCCACGTAGGATATTGAGCAGTGACACTAATTACAAGAGCATCTACTCCAGTGAAGTTAGTAGGTCACTATTCCCTTAAGGATGATGCTACAAAGTTCACTATCACAGAAATATGGTACATTTAAGATCTGTCTCACAATATGCAGATATTCCTTGGACCTTCAAGTCTGAGTGAATTGTTGGTCCCACAACACAGACCCAGGGAAACTAAGTGCACTACACTGGCGACAAGGAATGAGGGATACACAACAGTTCTTGATAATTATGGCAGGAAGAATGTGATGAGTGCTTGATTTCTTCTTGGCCCTTCTTCTTGAAGGGTAACAAAGTTATGGGAGGGAACACCGAAGAACAAATTCCTAAATCTGTGAGCACCAAGACAGCTGTAACAAAAATATTTTAAAATTCGTCCTTGTCTCTTTTCAGATTCAGCAGCAAGAGGTAATGCAAACAAAGCAGGCATTGTACATGTGCTCAAGGTTAAAATAAATTACCTTTACTAGAGTAATATAAAGGACAAATAGAAGAAAGAAAACTGGTTAATTGAGTAGTAAAAGAGACAAAATAATATGTATCAGCCAGTCAATAAGCAACATATCCAGTGTAATTCCAGAGGGAACTGCAAGTGTCCGACAGCTTCTCCAGTCTGTCTTTTCTGTCCCCATTCACATTCCTACATGCTGGTCCATGGCCTCCTCTACTGCCTCAAAGAGCTCACTCTCAGGCTGGAGGAGAAACACCCCATATTCTGTCTGTATGGTTTTGAGTATTTGCATTGTTGCCCAGAAACCCCATATCTTCCCGTGCCTGGCTGCTGTCCTTACCCAGTCCTCCCATGCACTCATTCCCCCTTCTCTTTTAACTTAATCTACTTCAAATGTCCTTCAAATCCACCCCAGTATTTCCTGTGGTTGGGAAGTTAGTTAATTGCCCCTGCTGTAGGTAGGTGGTAGGACAATCAGGGAGGATCCGATGGGCATCTGAAAAAGCAGAGAGAATGTGCAAACTCCATACCAACAGCAAAGTGGACAGGGTCACTGCCATGCCCTTCAATCTTTGAGCATTTGTCCTCAGTATTTCTTTTTGCATTACCACGTAGCATTGTGTTCTTGCCACTATATCTATTATTATGCTTTTGACTCCGTGAGCTTCATCCCAGCAAGGAATTTCATTGCACATTGGTCTATACGACAGTAAACTACCCTGAATCTGAACTGAGGTCACTAGATTATGCCATATTAAGGTGATGCCTCAGAAAGGTGGCATCCAAGATTAAGGACCTCCATCATCAAGGGCATACCCTCTTTCCATGGCTACCATTTAAGCAGAGATACAGGAGCCTGAAGACACACACTCAGTGTATTAGGAACAGCTTCTTCCCCTCCACCGTCAGATTTCTGAATGGACAATGGACCAACCCATGAGCAATACTTCCCTATTTTTCACTCATTTTGTATTTCTTATTTATTTCTTATTATAATTTATAGTTTTTTATATATTGCAATATACAACTGCAAAACTACCAAAATTATGGCATACTGATATTGATTGTGACTTTGATTCTGATTTTGGTCAGTACAGACTTGTTGTATCATGTGGGCATTTCCAGCTAGTGCCCAATAAACAGATATTTCTCAGCTCTCCTGTTCTGATTCTACACCACGGCATTAAATTAAGCAATTACACCATGGTGCCCCAGCAGCAGGTCCAGGCCCAGTTCTCCACCTTGTTGACTCCTTCCTCATGGAGACGACATCATTAACTTGAGTCTGATCTCCTCCTGGGTATTCTGGACTACTTTGACCCAGAGACCGTGCTTTGATTCACTGAAGAAGGGTCTAGCCCTTTTGAGCAGAGACTGTGTGTGCCTACAGCAAAAATATTGGTTCCTTATTTGAAGTTCTTATAGCTCCGGAGTGTTCAAATTAATTTGTCAAGTGCACACAGGATAGCAGCAACAAGATCTGTCTTCAGCTTTGGAGATAAACAGCATCTGGTTGTCATTTCATTAACAGCCCATCTTTTTAGTGTGTTAAACGACTCGTTAACACTCGTGGAAACAAGCGATTTGCTGCATATTTGTCATTTGCCTCTTCCCAAAAGATCAGAAGTCTGTGATGAACCCTTTGTATGTTCTTGTAATTGTGTCCTCAGTGTGCAATGTTTGGTTGGGCTAGACTGACATTAACTGCAATACGTTGGTACAAACTACAGATTGGGCAACATATCATGCAATAGGGAGATGGTAACTCAAACATAAAGGTATGCTCTGAGAGCTACAGTCTGTAATTTGGAGGACAGCATATATTGTTGGTGGTACATTAATGTAGCAGTTTGTGCAATTGCTTTACAGTGCCAGTGGTCACCGATGGGGGTTCAATTCCTGCTGATTTCTGTAAGGAGTTTGTATGTTCTCCCCATGACTGTGTGTGCTTGTTTCAGGTGCACCGGTTTCTTCCCATACTCCAGAGATGTGTGGTTAGGGTTAGGATTAATGAAATGTGCGCATGCCACATTGGTGCCGGAACATAGCAACCCTTGATGCTGTTCCAATATAATCCTTGGACTCCTTTGGTCTTTGACGCAAAACGATGCATTTCACTTTGCGTTTTAATGTGTATGTGCCAAATAAAGTGAATCTTTAAGACCTTTATCTCTAACGTGGAAGCAAACAGAATCAAAAAGGTTATCCAGCACATGAAGAGATCATTTTGACCATTAAGCTCACATCAACTCTCTACAAGAGTGGCCAAGAGTCTTGTTTGATTTTGCCTGAGTATTATTTCTGATGTGCATATTCAACTTCCTTTTGAAGTTAGGGATAATAAAATAAAAATCCATATCAGCGCTAAAGTGATCTAGGAAACATGGTAGGCTTCGCAACAGCCATGTGGTGTGCAGAAGAGCAACAAGTCTTTAAACTAACCCATTCATTATGTGTGGATTAAATTCCAGATACAGCTTGTTTCTTGCTCCAAGGCACTTGATATCTGCTTTCAAGAATGGGGGCAGGAATGGGTTGTTCGGTCCCTTAAGCTTGTTCCACCATTCAGTAAGGTCATGGCTGATCTCATCTTAGCCTCAACTCTAGTTCCCAGCCAGTTCCTTATAACCCTTGATTTCTCCATAATCCAGTCTCAACCTCGATATCTCTCCAGAGCAGGAATTATCCAGAGAACAAATCCTTCCTACTCTCAGACTTATCGTGTGTTTACCGTACTCTCTCCGGTCCTGTTCACCCTGTACACATCAGACTTCCAATATAACTCGGAGTCCAGTCATGTGCAGAAGTTCGCTGATGACACGGCCATAGTGGGGTGTGTCAGGAATGGACAGGAGGAGGAGTATAGGAAACTGATACAGGACTTTGTGATATGGTGCAACTCAAACTACCTGCGTCTCAATATCACCAAGACCAAGGAGATGGTGGTGGACTTTAGGAGATCTAGGCCTCATATGGAGCCAGTGATCATTAATGGAGAATGTGTGGAGCAGGTTAAGACCTACAAGTATCTGGGAGTACAGTTAGACGAGAAGCTAGACTGGACTGCCAACACAGATGCCTTGTGCAGGAAGGCACAGAGTCGACTGTACTTCCTTAGAAGGTTGGCGTCATTCAATGTCTGTAGTGAGATGCTGAAGATGTTCTATAGGTCAGTTGTGGAGAGCGCCCTCTTCTTTGTGGTGGCGTGTTGGGGAGGCAGCATTAAGAAGAGGGACGCCTCACGTCTTAATAAGCTGGTAAGGAAGGCAGGCTCTGTCGTGGGCAAAGTACTGGAGAGTATAACATCGGTAGCTGAGCGAAGGGCGCTGAGTAGGCTAAGGTCAATTATGGAAAACCCTGAACATCCTCTACATTGCACCATCCAGAGACAGAGAAGCAGTTTCAGCGACAGGTTGCTATCGATGCAATGCTCCTCAGACAGGATGAAGAGGTCAATACTCCCCAATGCCGTTAGGCTTTACAATTCAACTGCCAGGAGTAAGATATGTTAAAGTGCCGGGGTTGATTGTATTTAATGTATTTAAGTAAACTACTTAAGAACTTTTTAAAAGCTATTATTAATGCTTTTTGAGATAGTGATTTAGATGCATATCATATTTTTTACTGAGTTAAGTATTGTATGTAATTAGTTTTGCTACAACAAGTGTATGGGACATTGGAAAAAAAGTTGAATTTCCCCATGGGGATGAATAAAGTATCTATCTATCTATCTATCTATCTTGATTCTGTGCTCCCCTATGAATGGAATCATTCAAATGGCATCTAACCTGTCAAAATACCTCAAGGGTTTGCCTTTAAATTGGAGCTCACCTGTTAATGCAGTAAAGTTGGTAATGATGTATACCCTGGTCTCCTGGAAAAACCTGAAAAATTGGACAAAAGAAGCACTGTGCCATCTATTTTTGAATTTGTGCCTTAAAAACCGACTTCAGTAGTTCTGCTGGGGATTCATGTTCAGAACTCACAACGTCAAGTAAAGCTGTTGTGAGAGGAAGATTGAGGGAATAGGATTACTGTGTTCCTTAATGTATCTGTGCTCCTCTCATGCCGCAAACTGCTCAACCAACTCCTTTGCCAAGTCATGCCAACTGTTCCAGTGGCCATGGCACACTAGTCAGTGATCAGTGAGTGCAGATCCACTGAGAACACCCTATTGTGTTGTTGACCTGTTCTGAAATAAGGCATTACAGTGTGAAACATGCACTCTTCCCACTGCCTTGGGAGAGCAGCTAATGTAATCAAGGATCCCCCTCCCACCCATTAATTTTCTCTCCCTATCCTGCCAGTTAGCTCTCAGCTGATCTTTCCACTTGATTTGATTGGTCGAGAATACAGCCAGAGGTCCATTCACTTCTCACCCAGAGCTATGGTATTTTCATTTAGTGAGAAGAGAACCTGAGGCCCTTTTGAAATTTGTTTAAGCTGAAACAAAAGCAGAAAATGCTGGAAGCACTTAGTCTGTGGAAAGAAAAACAGTTCACAATTCTGGCTAGCAATCCTTCATCAGAGAGGTCGTTTTGAGTGACAAAGTGCTTTCAGCCTGAAACATTGACTCTGTTTCTCTCTTCGTAGGTGCTGCCTGACCTGCTGAGTGTTTCCAGCACTGTCTGGTTTTACATTCAATGACTGCAACTTTCATTTATTATTGAATCTTACTCCATATTTATTGATTAGATAATTTCACAGGCACATCATATTCAAGCTCTTTGCAAATCATCTCAAATTTAACACTTTATTCAGTAAAAAACTGTGGCCCACTCTTTATGCAAATCAGTTCGAGTGAAAGTAAATACAGATTCTCTGTGAAAAGTTGTTGGTTTTGATCAAGCCATCAGCAGTTCAGTTTGCTGCTAGGATGGATGATAGTTGTGCAATGATATTTTGTATTGTTAGTGGTTTATTTAATTTGTCAAGTATGAAAACCAAAGTCAGAACAGTTAATTAAAACCATCAGCGGCTGTAAATTTGCAAATATGAGTGAAGCTAATTTAATAATCAGATCAGTTTGTAATGAAATTCTGTCAAAAAATTGGAACAGACTTCAGAGTAACATGCTCAAATGCTGGAAGAGCTCATCAGATCAAGCAGCATAAATGGAGAGGCATGAAGAGTTAATGTTTCAAGTTGAGTCTTGCTGAAGGGTCTCAGGCCAAAATGTCAACTCTTTATTTCTTTCCAGGCATGTTGCCTGAGCTGCTGAGTACCTGCAGTATTTTGTATGTGCTAATCTGGATACCTAGCATCTGCAGAATCTGTTGTGTTTATGGAGCAATATTCTTATTGCGATCAAAGTGTTGTTGGTCACTTCAAGTTCTAGCTGGCCTCCTCTGGGAGGCCGAGCCCACTCAGGGTCGGGAGCAGGTGCTTTCTAGTGGTGTACCTTCATTCAAAGTGTTCTTCCCGAGTGCATTTTGTGAGAACTTGCTTTCACACACAAGCTTATGTTCATCGGTGTGATGAAAACTACCTGTGAAGATGTGCGGCAGTATAATTCCACCTGCTTCTCTCCAAGGCAAAGTTATTGTTGGCAAAAGTGTGCAGTGATATTATAATCTGCCTTGTTTCTGTTGCAAGGGAGGGGGTTGGGGTTTGGGTGTTTCGATGGTCCAGCTGCCATTTTTCATGTGGGCAATCAGTTAGTTTTTTTTTGTGCGAGGGAGAGAGGTGGTGGGGGGGGGGGAGCTGGGGCTTGTGAGTTTTGTTTATTTTTCCTTTTTGAGCGGTGAAGAGGGTTGATGTCTTTTCTTTCAATGACCCCCATGGCCTTTCTGTATTCCATGACTATTTGGAGATGATGAATATCAGATCTGTATTGCACACGCATAATTTGACAATAAGATTAACTCTTGAACCTTTAAATTTGTTCTGTTAAACATTTTTAGTGGAAGTACAAAAAAGGGGTAACAATTCTTGGTTATTGAATAATGCTACTTTTTTATCAACTGCCGCCACCAGCCTCTCAAGACAGTACTTGCCCTGAAAACTGTGAAATGCATTGGACATTGTAACAACATAACATAGATATCCCTCCCAACCTTGCTGAACACTACTTCATCCATCTTATTATCAATACAGCTTCCACCAATTATTTATTATTTTTAAAAGTAATTTATTTGAAATATAACACTCAATAATTCATAGTTCAATATCAGTTAGCCTTGGAAGGCCAAAATTTGTGACTGAGACAGCCGTTGACAGTATAAAATTAAGTTCTTTCAGGTCCTTTCAATATATCAAAATGACGTTCCCCATAGTAATCAAACATTTGATTTTTATGAGCTTCATCACTGTTGATGTAAAACAGTAATGTATGGAGGATTCTCATTGAGACACAAAGACTAATAATACACAGTTGGCCCTGGATCATGTCTACAGTAACTCTGCTTCAATTTCTAAAAGCCCAAATGCCCAAAAACATAAGAACCTATAAAAAGTGGTGTATAAAGCCCAATCCATTACAGGAATAGCCCTCCCCACCACTGGGCAAAGCTACAAGGAGCACTGCCACAAGAAAGCAGCATCTACCCTTAATAATCTCCACCATTCAGGCCATCAGTAAGGAGGTACAGGAGCCTTAGGTCCCACACCACCATGTTCAGGAACAGTTGAACCATCAGGCTCCTGAACCAGAGTGAATAATATCACTCAACTCAACAATGAACCAATTCCACAACCTTTAGTTTCACTTCCAGGCACTCTACAACTCATATTCTCAGTATTATTTATTTTTATTAATTATTATTTACATCTTTTATTGTATTTACAGTTTGTCTTTTGCACATTGGTTGTTTTGTGAGTCTTTGTGTGTGGTTTTTCATTGATTCTATTGTATTTCTTTGTTCTACTGTGAATGCCTGCAAGAAAGTGAAATATATATGTACTTTGCAAGTAACTTTACTTTTAATTTTTGAACTTTGAATTTACAAAAGCTCCTGTTACCTGATCTCTCAACTATCTGTAAATGGAAAGATTGTGGTGATTATCATTTGAAGTAGTGAGTGAAAGAGAGAAACCTTGTTGCAGGGCGGGAGCCATTTGAAAAGAACACATTTCATCTGGAGTCAGTCAGCATTTGAAGTAGCGAGTGAGTGAGAGATATCGTTGCAAGGTGGGAGCCATTTGAAAAGAACAAGGCTTGGCGAGAGTGAGTTTTATTTGAGCCAATGAAAAGAAGGGAGCAGCAGCTGTTGTTGGTGTGGGCTAGTGTTCGAGTAGGAGGCTTTAGCTCAAAAGGCTTTGGCGAGCACAGGCAGAAGTTCTACGCAAGTTTCCCATAAGTTTATTTTCACTATCTATTAGTATATACTGTAGCTAGTGCACTGATAATGGGTCCAGAGGATGTTCTTTGTGTAAGATGTGGGAACCTTCAAACTCTTTTATGACTATATCTACACGAAGTGCATTGAGCTGCAACTCCTTCGAGACTGTGTTAAGGAACTGGAGCTGAGGCTTGATGACCTTTGGCTTGTACAGGAGAATGCAGAGGTGATAGATAGAAGGTACATGTGGGTAGTCACCCCTAGGTTACAGGAGGCAGGTAGTTGGGTGACTGTTAGGAGAGTGAAAGGGAATAGGCAGCCAGTGCAGAGTAGCCCTCTGGCCATTGGCACAGTCTACTGGGGGAAGCCACAGTGACTGTGTCTGTGGTTGAGAAGGGAAGTGGAGAAGAAGAGGAGTGCAGTAGTGATAGGGGACCCCATAGTTAGAGGAGCAGGCAGTGATTCTGTAGACGTGTAAGAGACACCTACATGGTACGCTGCTAGGTGCCAGGTGCCAGGGTCTGGGATGTCTCTGATTGGGTCCACAGCATTCTATAGGTGGAGGGGTGAGCAGCCGGAAGCCATGGTACATATTGATACCAACGATATAGGTAGGAAAAGGGAGGAAGTCCTGATGAGAGAATATAGGGAATTTGGTAGAAAGCTGAAAATCAGGACATCCAGCTTAGTAATCCCTGAGCCACGTGCCAGTGAGGGTAAGAATAGGATGATTTGGCAGATGAATGAATGGCTGAGGAATTGGTGCATGGGGCAAAGTTTCAGATTTCTGGATCTTCTGGGGAAGGTATAACCTGTATAAAAAGGACGAGTTACATCTGAATCTGAGGGAACCAGTATCCTAGTGGGCAGGTTTGCCAGAGTTGTTGGGAAGGCTTTCAACTAAGTTTGAAAGGGGTTGGGAATCGCAGTGATTATGCTAAGGTTAGGGCAGTTTGTATACAAGTAAATGCAGTATGTACAGTGAAACTGTGATGAAGGAGAGGCAGCTGATAGGGCAAAATTGCAGTCACTCCAATGAATTGAAGTGTAATATGGAGGCAAAATCATAAAGGGAGAATAATACAGCATGGAAGTTGTTATATTTGAGTGCAAGCAATATACAAACAAGGTAGAAGATCTTGTAACACAATTAGAGATTGGCAGGTATATTGATGTGGGCATCACTGAGCTGTGGTTGAAAGAATATCATAATTGGGAGCTTAACATCCAATAATACACATTGTATAGAAAGGACAGGCGGAGGAAGTGGGGTGACTGTTGGTAGAAAATGAAATCAAATCCTTAGAAAGAGGTGACATAGGATCAAAAGATGTAGAATCCTTGTGGCTAGAGTTAAAAAAAAAACTACAGGATAAAGAGACCCTGATGGGAGTTATATACAGATCTCCTAACTGTAGGCAGGATTCGGGATAAGAATTACGAGTGGAGGTAGAAAATGCATGTAAAAAGAGCAATGTTACGATAGTAATGGTGGATTTCAATATTTAGGTAAATTGGGAAAATCAGGATGGTGTGGATCCCAAGAGAGGAAATTTGTAGAATGCTTACAAGATGCCTTTTCAGAGCAGTCTGTGATTGAACCCACTCGGGGAATGGCAATTCTGGATTGGCTGTTGTGTAGTGACGCACATAGAAAGCATCCTATCCAGTTGTTTCATTGCTTAGGTGTGCCAACTGTTCAGTCCAAAACCTCCAGAAAGTTATGGACACAGCTATTTCCAACACAAAAATTAGCTTCCTCTCCAGTGGCACCGTTCTACTTTTCCCACTGTCTTATGAAGCAGTCAACATAATCAAAGACCCCTCCCACCCCAGTCATCATTTCAATGGGCAGAAGATACAAAAGCTTGAAACATGTGCCATCATGCTGAAGGGCAGTTTTTAACCTTTGAGCAGACATCTTGTGTGATCAAGATGAATTCTTGAACTCACAATCTACCTCATCTTATTGTCTACCTACACTGCACTTTCTCTGTAACTGGAACACTAAAATTCGCATTCAGTTATTGCACTATCTCAGTGCACTTATGTTTTGAAATGACTTGTATGAGTGGCATACGAAACACAGTTTTTCACTGTGTCTTGGTACATATGACAATAATAAATCCCTTGCCAATGACTTTGTGCAATAGATTTTCATTTGCCGACACAAGACTGGGAAAATAATTTACATGACACTTTTCACAATTTAAAACTATTGTAAAAATGAGGTAGTATTAATTGTACTATTTGATCCCTTTCATAACCCCTAGATGTCCCAAGCCATTAACAAATTTTGAACTACTTTGAAGTGTAGTCATATTTGTAATGTAGGAACACAGGAGTCAATTCATGCATCGCAAGTTCCTACCAGCAGGGAACAGGGAAATTAGTTGGAGATCAGAACTGATGTTTAAGTTCAAGTTTAATTGTCATTCAACTATACACATGATTACCGTTAAACAAAACAGCCTTCCTCCGGGGTCAAGGTGTAAATCACAATATCAACAGTCACACATAGCACATATAGTTATGATAGCAGAGAGAGAGAGAGAGAGAAAAATACACACACACACACACACACACACACACACACACACACACACACACACACACACACACACACACACACACACACACACACACACACACACACACACACACACTCCAACTCATTTTCCATTGAGCGAACACTAGAGAGTAACTCTCTTTGTACTGGCCTCTGGATGTTGGGCAAACATTAAGTATTGGCTAGAACATCGGATGTTTCTCCCCTGTTCTTTCTTAAAAGAAGATCATTAGATCTTTTGCAATTACCTGGGAAACAGCTTAATGTTGCGGTACTCCCTCAGTGCTGCAATGTCAAAGTCAAGTTGACTGTCATATGCACAGGTGCAAGGAAAACCTTACTTGCAGCAGCATCATAGAGACATGGCATCAGATAAGCAGCATTCACAAAAAAAAAAAGAAACATAGGCATAATTTGACAAGGAAGAACAAAATGAAGTTTGTTTCGGTGAGTCAAAGTGGTTGATATTGAGGTAGGGATTTGAGCAGTGCTGCTTGGTTCAAGAACAGAATGGCTCAAGAGAAGCAGCTGCCCTTGAACCTGCTGATGTGGGACTTCGGGCTTCTGTACCGCCTGCCTGATGGTAGCTTTGAGAAGATGCCGCGTATCTTTGATGATGGATGTTTCCTTTTTGAGGCAGTGTTTGTGCTCAGTTCTCTGGAATGGTACATGGATGCACAGCCTTTATACAGATAAGTGAAGAAGCTCTCCACTGAGCCACAGCTGCCAACGAGAGTATCTTTGAATTGTAATTATGATCATAATAAGAGTATATTTATTCCATCCTGCATAGCTGGTGCAGTGATGTAGAGTCACTTTATTATCTCCTTGTAATAGAATTTACACTGAGCATTTCACAGTCTCAAATGATCTCAAAGTACTTCACAGCCAAAGAAAAAAATATTTTAAACTATAAGCGCTATTGCTTTAAAATCAACCTCACTGCAGAAACTTTAACATGGCAAGACCACACAAGCTGCTTGTTTTTGATGGTTAATGGAGGGTGAATATTGACCGGAAGATCACTTTGGATATCTGTTGTTACCATGGTTTGGGTCAACTGAAGCAGGTAAGGAAAGACTTAAATAAGATAAACAGATAAGAAGATAGACAGAAAACTACATTACAAGACTTAATTTGCTCATGCAAGAATTTTATACAACCTTTGATTGGACTGTTTTTTAATGCAGAGGAACAATCTTGGACACTGTGAAGCCAAATATCACTGTAGTCAGAGACACATTGAAAGATACAGCAGGGAGACAGACACTTCAAATCATCAACCACTGTTTCACAATCAAAACTCTTACATACTCAGCTCAGTGATGGTTAAAAGTGACGCCATTAGACCTTACTGCTCAAAAACAAAGGTAAACAGGGAGAAATTGACAATCAATCTTAAAATCCTTAATTATACAAGGACTTAATAGATGTCCCTGGTTTGGGATGGATGCCAATTGTAATGGGAAATGGGAGAATTGTGGTGCAGTTAGTAGAGCCACTGCCTCACAATGCCAGAGACTGGGGTTTGATCCTGACCTTAGGCACTTATTGTGTGGTGCTCCCATGTTACTCTGGTGACTGGGTGACTCTGGTGACTCTTCCTGGTGCTCCAGCTTCAACAATCAAAGCAGGTTTATTATCAAAGTGCAAAAATGCTACTAGACAGTACGGTGCAAAAGTTTTAGGCACATATATAGAGCACTGTGCAAAAGTACCCTAGATTTTTACAGCATATGGTTTCAGATAGTAAGGCCTCCACAAAGCCCTGATCTCAACATCATCAATGCTGTCTGGGATTAACTGGTGAGATGGAAACAAGCCAGACAGCCAATGTCTGCAGAAGAATGATGAAAAGTTCTTCGAGATGCACCAATCTGGTGGGACGTCACGTGATGACGTAGGATCGAGACGTGGAAATCCAGCTCTCCTGTAAAAACCAGTAAAATAATGTTTAAGTGAAGAAAAGTTAGTAAATACTTCTTAAAAATTACTTATAAACTGCTCAGGATTGTCTTAAGATATGTCTCCTAAACAGAAGCAGAAGAAAACTACTACTTTGAAGACAACACAAGTTGGAAAAGAATCAAGGCCAGCAGCCATGAAAGAGCCTCGGGCTCAAGTGCATTTTACCTCCGGTGAAACAGAACAGGAAACTGCGGCAACATCAACCATTTCCAAAAAAAAGAGCAACAGGAATTGCGCATGCATGAAGGAAGGGGCATGCGCAAACACGACCTACCCAAACTACAAATCCCAGCTATGATTGGAACTGAAAGTGAAAGTGAATATGAGGTGGAATCAGATTCTCTGGATAAATCAGATGAAGATGAAGAGACAAACAAAGAAGAGCAACAGGAAGAGGTTGGAGGTGATATTGGAGACATAAAAACATCTTTGGTTAGATTCTCTGGATAAATCAGACGAAGATGAAGAGACAAACAAAGAAGAGCAACAGGAAGAGGTTGGAGGTGATATTAGAGATATAAAAAAATCTTTGGTGCAAATAATGCACAAATTAAAAGCATTAAAAGTAATAAAAAAAAGATATTAAAAATATGAAGATTATGTTTGATAAAATTATGAAAAGACAGGACAAAATGGACAAGAAAATTAAAAACTTGGAAGAAATCACGGGAGACACCATTGATAGAGTGAATAAAATGGAAGATAATATTTCTGCCTGGACATCAGAAAGAAAACAGTTGTTGGAAAAAGTGGATGTGCTTGAAAATTTTAACAGACAAAATAATATTAAGATTGTTGGACTTAAAGAAGGTATATAGAGAGAGAATCCAATAAATTTTTTTCAAAAATGGATTCCGGAAATTTTGGAAATGGAAGAAGGAACCCAATTAATTGAAATTGAAAGGGCTCACAGAGCCTTAAGGTCAAGACCTCAAGTTGATCAAAACCTACGATCAATCTTGATAAAATGCTTAAGATATCAAGATAGAGAAAAGATCCTGAAGGCGGCTGCCCAACGTGCCAGAAAGAGAAACGGGCCATTGATGATAGAAGGAAAAACAGTTCTTTTCTATCCTGATATAAGTTATGACCTTTTGAAGAGAAAGAAGGAATTTAACCCAGCGAGAAAAGTTTTATGGGAAAAGGGTTATAAATTTATATTGCCCCACCCGGCAAACCTGATAATTTTTTTGGATGATGGAAAAAGAAGATCTTTTACTGATTATCGGGATGCAGAAGAATTTGCACAAGAACTCCCGCATATTCGCTAACCACAGCCAAAGATTTAAAATTGAAACGGATTAAAGATGAAGACAGGGATAGTGAATGGAGTTGATGGATGTTTAAGGACAGAAGAATATTTAAATATATTCTTAATTATATGATACATATAATTTGAGAAAGGTAAAAATTTGAGAAATATTAATCGTGAGTAGTGATATTATTTTTTCTTCTCTTATATATACTTTTTTATGTTACGGGGAGCTGGGGGAACTTCGGATCGATTGCTACGGGATTTACGTGTGTAATCATGGTGATTGCCATGACCCGCACAACAGAGGGGGGTAATGTTGTGTTTTTTCTTTATTCACAACATTAGTAGGAGGGTATTTTGTTTTTTTTTTCTTTATAATCTATTTTTCTTTAATCTTTCTTTCTTTGCCGGGGCAATCGGGGGGGGGGGGGGGAGACACATAGCAACATGGAGAATTTTAAAAAGATTCCCCAAGGTACTACGAAAGTTGAAAAGTTAGGTATTACTATAGACTGGAGTAACCCTGTTAAAAATAATGACTAATTTACTGAAATTTTAAAGTTTTAATGTTAATGGGCTTAAAGGACTGGTGAAAAGAAAAAGAATTTTTAACATACATTAAGAAAATGAAAATAGATATAGCTTTTAGCTGCATTCCATTTGAAAAAATTACTTATAATTTAAGAGATAAATATGAAATATTTCTGAAAATTTGGCACCCGTATTTGCAAAAGATAGGATTAAATATATAGGTGCTCCGAAGATAAAATTATTGGATATTTGGGGAAAGAAATAAATATATATATACTAAAGCAATTATGAACTCCATGGAGCATGTGGGGATCTTCCGATATCCAGGCATTCTTTCTTTCTTTCTTTTTTTTCTTTTTTTTCTCTTTTTATAGGTATATTTTAGGGGGGAGGGGTTAAGGGGAGGGGGGAAGGGTTGATAATTCTTTTTTTCCTTCTGTAACCATTTGAAAATTCAATAAAAAAAAATTTTATAAAAAAAAAGATGCACCAATCTACCAGCCAATTTTCTTATAAAACAGCACAACACAAGAGAATTGATGCGGTTTTAAAGGCAAAGGGTGGTCACACCAAATATTGATTTGTTTTTTTTTTACCATTTATTGCTTTATTGTCATTTTGATATTTAGATATTTTTAATTCAGAATTTTTGAAGGCATCTTTGCTTTACAGCATGTTCTTACATGTGCCTAAGACTTTTGCACAGTACAGTATCTATTAAATGTTTACCAATATCAACAAAAACTTTGTACTCATATATATTTCTGTTTCAAGGGCAAATAAAGAGAGGATGGAGATGGATATCTTTCTACCACGTACTATAAATCAAATCAAAATGAACCCATGCAGGAAATTATCTAAAATAACAAGTTACAGCACTGAAAAAGTATCAGGCACACTTCTGTAGTTAAATCAATTCTTTGGTCTTCCCACATCCCACAACGTGGGTTGGTAGGTTAATGGATGACTGTCAATCAGCCCTAATGAATAGGGTGAGTGGTAGAATCTGTGAGGAATGATAGAAATGTCAGGAAAATAAAAACAGATTAACTTTGGATTGTTGAAAATGGGGGAGGGGTTGATGGACTAAAGGGTTTGTATGCTGCATTTTGTTATAATTCTGTGCCTAATTCTAATTTAAAATAAAAGATGTAATACTTTACCAAGGTAACTTATACAATAATTTATCAAATTGATTCTTTACAATAAATACAGACCTGTGTAAAAGCCTTAGGCACGTATATATAGCTGGGGTGACTAATGCTTTTGCACAGTATTGTCATCATCATTATGTGCCATTCGGTATGATGTAGATGAACATGGTCTTATCTCAAGACCATGATTGTTCTTGGCAAATTTTCCTACAGAAGTGGTTTGCCATTGTCTTCTTCTGGGCAGTGTCTTTACAATATGGGTGACCCCAGCCATTATCAATACTCTTCAGAGACTGCCTGCCTGGTGTCAGTGGTAACAATACCAGGGCTTATGATATGGACCAGCTGCTCATACGACCATCCACCACCTGTTCCCATGGTTTCACGTGACCCTGATAAGGGGGGCTAAGCAGTTACTACACTTTGCCCAAGGGTGACCTGCAGATTAATGGAGGGAAGGAGTGACTTACACCTCTTTTGGTAGAGACATATCTGCAGCCCGTCACCCGTAATGTATATTGGTTAAAATTGGAAGGTGACTGTGAAACAGAAAAAGAGTACTTTGTATTAGCTCAGAGGTATTAAGTGCTATTTGGTAACTGGGAAGACATAATATACTGTAAAGTCTAAGGCACCCTAGCTATATATATGTATATACGTGCCTGAGACTTTTACACAGTACTGTATAAATGCATAAGCTACCTTATATATAGTGCTTTGATCGATGATATGTACATAAATTGACAGTAGGTATGGTGGGATGATTTGGTGAATACATCTTACCAGATCTATCATATATCAAATACGCAATGCCTCTGTCTACAAAGCTTTACTTCATCATGTCATGTTTTTTCAATGAATCTTGTATCAATATTTCAATTATAAGTTCCTATTTTTACATTTATAATGAATGTTGCTTATGTTAACTGCCCTGATGGAACTGCATGCTTTGATTGGTGCTGGCAATGCAGGGAAATCTTTAAACCATTCAGTTCCACATATATGCTGTATATTAAGTGCAGAGTTGTATCCAGCTAGCTTTGTACTTCCTGGATCCTGTTTTTACTGCTTAACTCCAAAAACTGTATAAATTTGAAATATTTGTATAACTAGTCAACAATGTATGACTTGACGATGTGTATAGAAATAGATTTCAGCATCCTGCTGCCATTAATTTCCAAGATGGCGGTGCGACGCAGCTTGCAGCGGCCACTCCGGAGCTGATTATCTGTTATCTGTGAAGTGGGGTGCTGTGCGCAATCATAATCAATTGAAAACGGACGTGGGAGCATGGAGGAACATCGGGAAATCTCCAGGAAGACCTTCTTCGTTGCTGCTGCTGCTGTGAGGTCCGGTTCTCTGCTGAGAAGAACAGGCCCCCAGTCCTTGGGGTTGCTTTGCTGATGGCCGTTGGCGGGGCCGTCTTAATACGCTCGGCAGAGGATGGTGCTCAGAGAAGCTGTGCCGGAGGGTATGGTCGTCGGCTTGGAGGTTGCTTTCGGTGTGTGCTGCGTCTGCGAGGCTGAGTCGGGCGGCGCCGTGGAAGTCCATAGCGGGGATATTCCCTTCTGCCGCCGGCGTGGGATGGCAAGTTTGTCGGGACCCTGGGGACTTGTGGAAACTGTGTGGTGATTTCTTTTGAACTTATAGTCCTATAACATCTTTGGACTATTTTTACTGCACCCATGGTCTGTTTTTTATCAATTATGCTATTGTTTGCACTGTTGTAACTATATGTTGTAACTATGTGGTTTTGTGCCGGTCTTGTAGCTTTAGTTTTTGGTCTTGTTTGTCTGGTGGATTTGGAGCTCCTTTCCAGGGAACGCGCTAAGACGGTAGCGCGATATTAATACTCAGCAGCCTCTCTGGACTCTGGATTGGGGATTGCCAAACGTTATGTGGATTTTCTGGTGTAGTCTGTTTTGTCATATTGCTTTTGTGATATCATTCTGGAGGAACGTTGTCTCATTTTTTAACTGCATTGCATTTGTGGTTTCTAAATGACAATAAACTGAATCTGAATTATACTCTCATTCTGTGTCCATTGCATTAGAAGGCGGCATGGATTACACAAGTATGTATTTATTCATATTTAATAGCTGAATATCAAGTACTGAGTCTAAAGGATTCTTAGCAGTGTAGAACAGAGTGATCCTGGGGTCTAAATCTATAGATATCTCAAAGTTGCTGCACATGTTGATACGGTGATTGAGACGGTGTATGGTGTACTGGCCTTTATTGGTCAGGGGATTGACTTTAAGATCTGTGAGGTAATACTGCAGTTCCATGAAACTCTGGTTAAACCACACTTAGAGTATTGTATTTAGTTCTGGCCACCTCATTTTAGGAAGGATGTGGAAGCTGTAGAGACTACAGAGGAGATTTACCAGTATGCTCCCTGGATTAGAGACCATATTTTATGAGGAAGGGTTGAGCGAGCTAAGGAGCAAAAGAGGATGAGATGAGACAGGATAAAACTGTATAAGACATTAAGAGGTATTGGTAGAGTGGACAGCATATGTCTTTTCCCCAAGATGGGAATGGCTAATAGGAGAGGACATATATTTCAGGTGATTGGAGCAAAGTAAAAGGGGGTATGTCAAAAGTAGATATTTTATGCAGAGTGCATTGAACATAGATAGATTTTTAGATACTTAATTGATCCCAAAGAAAATTACAATGTCGCACTAGAATTACAAGTGCACAGATATACAAATATTAGAAGAGAAGTAAGAAAGAATAAAAAATAAGTTACCTCAAACAGTCTAACAGGAGGGGTCATCACATCCCTGGCTATAGGTTGATTAATTATAAAGTCTAATGGCTGAGGGTAAGAATGACCTCACATAGCACTCTTTGGAACAGCGCAGTTGTCTTAGTCTATTACTAAAAGTGCTTCTGTGTTCCGCCAAGTTGGCATGCAGAGGGTGAGAAACATTTTCCAGAATTCCCAGGATTTTCCGTAGGGTCCTTTGTTCTACCACAGCCTCCAGTTTGTCCAGTTTGACTCCTATAACAGAACCATCCTTTCTAATCAGTTTATTGAGCCTGTTGGCATCACCCATGTTAATGCCATTGCCCTAACCCACCACTGGATAGAAGTTGTACTGGTGACAGACTGGTAGAACATGTGAAGGAGAGGCCTGCATACTCCAAAGGATGTCAATCTCCTCAGGAAGTAGAGGCAACTCTGGCCCTTCTTGTACACTGCCTCTGTGTTGGTTCTCCACTCAACTCTGTCATCCAGGTACAAACCCAGGTACTTGTAGGTCCTCACCACATCCACGTCCTCACCATCAATACTAACAGGAGCATGCTATCAGGGTGGTGGTAGAGGTAGATATATTAGGATAAAATAATGTTGAAAAATTGTTCATGTTTTAACCTAATCACCTTTTTCAATTTGCTTGACAATGAGAGGCAACATTGAATCCTGGTGACTGTCTTATTGCTTGCCAGCACTTGACCAGTGTATGTGATGTAGAGTCAATGGTTCATTACAAACACCAGAAAATCTGCAGATTCTGGAAATCCAAGCAACACACACAAAATACTAGAGGAACTCAGCAGGCCAGGCAGCATCCATACAAAAGGGTAAACAGTCGATGTTTTGTGCTGAGGCCCTTCAACAGGACTGGGAAAAAAAAGATGAAAGGTCAGAGTAAGAAGGTGGGGGTGAGGGGAGGAAGAAGTACGAGGTGGTAGGTGATAGGTGAGACTGGGAGGGGAGGGGCAAAGTAAAGAGCTGGGAAGTCCACTGGTGAAAGAGATAAAGGGCTGGAGAGAGGAAGCTGATAGGAGAAGATAGAAGACCACGGAAGAAAGGGGAGGAGCGCCAGAGGGAAGGCGATGGGCAGGAAAGGAGGTAAGGTGAGAGAGGGAAACAGGAATGGGGGAAATAGTGAAGTTGGGGGTATAATGACTGGAAGTTCGAGAAATCAATGTTCATGCCATCAGCTTGGAGGCTACCCAGATAAGGTGTTACTCCTCCAACCTGAGTGTGGCCTCATTGCGGCAGTAGAGAATGTCACGTCGGAATGAGATTGGGAAGTAGGATTGAAATGGGAGACCACCAGGAGATCCTGCTTTTTCTGGCGGATGGAGCATTGGAGCTCAGCAAAGTAGTCTCCCAATCTATGTTGGGTGTTACTGATATACAGGAGGCCACATCGGGAGCAGCGGACACAGTAGATGACCCCAACAGACTCACGGGTGAAGTGTCGCCTCACCTGGAAGGACTGTTTGGAACCCAGAATGGTAATGAGGGTGGGGGTGTAGGGGCAGGTTGTTCTGCCTGCAAGGCTAAGTGCCAGGAGGGAGATTAGTGGGGAGGGACAAATGGACAAGGGAGTCGCATAAGGAATGATCCCAGTGGAAAGCCAAAAGTGGGGGGAGGGAAAGAAATGCTTGGTGGTGGGATCCTGTTGGAGATGGTGGAAGTTACAGAAAATTATGTGCTGGATGCGGAAGCTAGTGGGGTGGCCGGTGAGGACAAGAGGAACCCTATCCCTGGTGAGGTGGCGGGAGGATGGGATAAGGGCAGATGTGTGTGAAATGGAAAAGATGCAGGTGACGGATGAGGAGAACATCTCAGTTATTCTGGAATGTAACTGAATACATTCCAGAATAATCCTGAGAGCAGATGTGGCGGAGACAGAGGAACTGAGAGAAGGGGATGGTGTTTTTACAAGTAACAGGGTGGGAAGAGGTATAGTCCAGGTAGCTGTGAGAATCAGTGGTTTTATAAAAGTTATCAGTAGTTAGACTGTCTCCAGGGATAGAGACAGAGAGATCAGGAAAAGGGAGGGAGGTGTCAGAAATGGACCAGGTAAATTTAAGGGTAGAATGGAAGTTGGAGGCAAAGTTGATGAAGTCAACGAGCTCAGCATAGGTGCAGGTAGCAGCACCAATGCAGTCGTCTATGTAGCATAGGAAAAGTTGGCGATTGATGCCAGTGTAGGCTTGGAGCATAGACTGTTCCACATAACCAACAAAAAGGCAGGCATAGCTGGGACCCATGCGAGTGCCCATGGCTCCACCTTTGGTTTAGAGGAAGAGGGAGGAGCCGAAGGAGAAATAATTGAGAGTGAGGACCAGTTCTGCTAGACTGAGCAGAGTTGGTGGTGGAGGGGAACTGGTTGAGTCTGTTGTCTAGAAAGAAGCAGAGACCTTTAAAACCCTCTTGATTGGGGATGGGGGTGTATAGGGACTGGACACCCTTGGTGAAAATGAGATGATCAGGGCCAGGGAACTTGAACTAATTGAGAAGATCCAGAGCATGTGAAGTGTCATAGGCATAGCTAAGAAGGGACTGAACCAAGGAGGATAAAGCAGAGTCAAGGTACATAAATATAAGTTCACTTGGGCAGGAAGAAGTAGAAATAATGGGTCTACCTAGAGAGGCAGATTTGTGGATCTTGGGTAGGAGGCAAAAACAGGCGGTATGGGATAAGAGAACTATGAGGCTGGTGGCAGTAGATGGGAGATCCCTAGATTTAATAAGGTCAGTGATGGTGTAGGTGACAATGGCCTGGTACTCCTCAATGGGATCCTGTTCAAGGGGTAAGAATGAGGAGGTGTCTGAGAGTTGTCACCTGGCCCCAGCAAGGTAGAGGTCAGTCCGCCAGACTACTACAGCACCTCCCTTATCTGTGGGTTTGATGGCGAGATTAGGATTAGTGCCAAGAGATTGGAGCTCAGTGCGTTCGGAAGGAGTGAGGTTAGATTTGGAGAAAGGAGTGATGAAGTCGAGATAGTTGATGTCTTGTCGGCAGTTAGCAATGAGTTCTGCTGAGGCCTGCTGAGTTCCTCCAGCATTTTGTGTCAGTGGTTCATTTGTTTGTTGGTTTTGAAATGGTTTATGCAGCTGGATTTGTCCCTCTCAATGGGGCGAGTGGGATGGAAGTCTTTCTGAATTTGAGAAGTTCTTATTTTGTTTAATAAAGTCTCTAGGTAAATGCAAAGCGTAGACATCTATAAAATGTGCCAATCAGGTCTGCTGATTGCTCATGAGATTCTGATCTGTGGAACTAGGTTAGAGATGCTTTGACCACCCCTTCCTTTCCCCAACCTTCCAACTTCCGCAGGCCTTCCATTCTAATTCTTAAAGGTCTGTGGCTTTTAATGATTCACCGTACCTCCAGCTCCCAAAACCATTGGCACCGGAACCCTCAGATTCTCTCACCTCCACTGAGAATTTCGTGAAAATCTACCTTTAAGACTAAGATTTTAATCAACTACCTTGATATCTCTGTATGTTTAATCAATGCCTATCATATAGTAAAAGGCCTGGATACTATGGACAGAGAGAGGAGTTTCCATGAGTTTGAGAATCTATGATCAAAGGGCACAGTCTCAGAATAAAGGGATGTATCTTTGAAACTGAGATGAAGAGGAATTTCTTTAGTCACAGGTTGATGAATCTGCAGACCTAGTTGTCAGAGAAAGCAATGGATGTCAAGTCACTGGGTATACTTAAGGCAGAGATTGATAGGTTATTGATTAGTAAGGGATTAAAGAATTTTGGAGAGGTGAAGAACAGGTTTGAAAAAAATCAGCCACAATTGAATGGCTCAACAGTATTGATAAGCTGAATGACATAATTAATAACACTCCTGTGATGCATTTTGTAAGTAGCAATTATATTGAAACGTAGGATAAACTATTGTAGCTTTCTGTTTAGTAAATCAGAGGTTTGATCTTATCATCTAGAGAAATGGGCCCCTCTCTTACCATTGCAAGTTGGACATGTAAATTCATTACTGAATGTGAAGGTAGCATCAGCAATTGAGGAGCTGATGGCTGTGAAAACTAATCGAGTTCATTAATTTGCTTTGGGAATGAAACCAAGTATTCAGGTCTGACTCCAGAACCATAATAATGTGCTTGACTTAACTTAAATGGCTGAGTGAGCCACTCAGTTCAGGAACAATTAGAGCAGGAGAATCAATGTGAGCTCAACATCCTGTGATTAAATGCAAGAGAATTAAATGTGTCACAACTACTGAAGGTTGTTTTTGCATCAGAGCTTAATTGACTCTCTTCCCATTTCTTGAGGTGGTAAACCTTGTTTTCTTGTTGGATTCCTAAAAGTTGTGACTTGTCAATGTAGGCTGCAAACTTCAGTCAGTGGTCACTTTATTAGGTACACCTGCACACCTGCTTGTTAATGCAAGTATCTGATCAGTCAGTCATGTGGCAGCCGGCATGGTCAAGAGGTTCAATTCTTGCTCAGCCCAAACATCAGAATGGAGAAGAAATGTAATATATGTGACTTTGATTGCGGAGTGATTGTTGGCGCCAGACAAGGTGGATTGAGTTTCTCAGGAACTGCTGATCTCCCAGGATTTTCACACAGAACAGTCTCTGGAGTTTACAAGAAACAAAAACAAAACATCCAGTTAGTGGCAGTTCTGTGGGCAAAAATACATTGTGAATGAAAGAGGTCAGCGGAGAATGGCCAGACTGGTTCAAGCTGACAGTAGCTCACATAACCTCACATTGCAACAGTGGAATGCAGAAGAGCTTCTTTGAATGCACAGCATGTTGACTCTTGAAGTGGACGGGCTACAGCAACTGAAGACCATGGACATAGACTCAGTGGCCTCTTTATTAGGTATCGGAGGTGAATAGAAAGCCAACTATTAGTACTGTAAAAAGTCTTTACTTATCACAAACATATTTATATATGATCTTTACATTAAGGTTATTTGCTACACAGCTCTCTGTCTACAATTTAGCAAAGTAATCACAGTATGTAGCAATAGTTCCCCTGAGGAGAATATAGCAAAGTTGCCTTAATGTCACTCATAAAGAAAGTGGTCAGGGAGAATGTAACAGCAGTAAGGTAACAAAAGCGTTACCCAATACTTCTTTGCTGTTAAGTTGCTGTGCAAAAGTCCAGTGATGAAGGGTTGTTAATTTCTACCTTAAAAAAACATGAAAAGACATCACTAGATTTGAACAAAACTTTTTTTTATGCGTTTCCTTGGCTACAGTCGTCGGTCCTCCAGTTCTGAACTTTTCCTGTATAAACTAGTAAAGGCCAATTATGAAAATTCTAATTGTGTTTGAGTCCTTTTATGAACACAGTAATTGAAGAGAGTGTGGGAAGTGCAGGACAGTTTCAGGAATATATATTAAACAGCAACGTACAAAACACAGGAGGAACTCAGCAGGTCAGGAGGTATCTAAGGAAGGGAATAAACAGATAATGTTTTGGGCTGAGACCCTTTGGCAGCACTGGTCCAGCTGAAGGGTCTCACCCAAAACATTGACTGTCCATTTTCCTGCATGGATGCTGCCTGGCCTGTGGAGTTCCTCCTTCCTTTGTATGTTCCTGGATGCATCCTGCACTTTCTCAAATTAGAAGATTGACAGCAATAAGGGATGGCAGATCTTTTGTTGTAATAGCTTATAAACAGCATCTTTGATCCTGCATTTGATGACTTATGTTTTGTGTGTTTTCTGAATCTACATACTTCTAATGCTGCTGCAAGTTTTTCAAGAGTTGATTCTGGCCATGTCCATCTTCTCAACGCACTTCATCATAGTAGATGCAAATTTAACTGGGTGGTAGTCATTGAGGCAGATCACCCTGCTCTTCTTGGACACTGGTATGATTGTCGCCCTTTTGAATGCAGCAGTGAGCGATTGAAGATGTCCTTCAACACTCCTGCCCGTCGGTTGGCACAGGTTTTCAACACCCTACCAGGTACACCGTCAGAGCCTGACACCATGCGGGAGTTCCCCATCTTGAAAGAAGTCTTGACATCAACTACCAAATCACTGATCACAGAGTCACTAGATGCTACAGGGATTGACACAGATGTAGTTTTATTCTCCCTCGCAAAGCCTGCATAGAAGGCATTGAGCTCATCTGGGAGTGAAGCACCACAGCCATTCATGATGTTGCATTTTGCTTTTTAGCAAGTAATGGCCTGCAAACCCCACCAGAGCTGATATGCACCCGATTCCACCTCTAACCTAAATCAGAATTTTACATTTCACCCTTGAAATAGCTTTCCTGTGATTGTACATGGACATCTTGTATAGTTCTGGATCACCGGTTTCGAATGCTACAGGTCTAGCCCTCAGCAGATTACGAATCTTCTGGTTCACCCACAGTTTTTGGTTTGGGTATGTCTTCTTGAAGGCACACACTCATCCACACAGGTCTTGATGAATACGATGACAACTGTGCCATATTCATTGAAGTTCAAAGATGAGCTCTCGAATATTGTCCATTTCACTGACTCAACGCAGTCCTGGAAGCACTCCTCTGCCTCCCTTGAACTTACCTTCCTGGTCCTCACCACTGGTGCTGCAGTCTTTAGTCTCTGCCTATAAGCTGGGAGTAAAAGGTGCCAGGTGATTGGACTTTCCAAGTGTGAGCGTCGGATGGCACGGTAAGTGTTCTTGATGGTTGTATAACTGTGGTCAAATTGTCAACTTCTCTGGTTCCACAGGTGATTATGTTGGTGGTAGTTGTTCAAAGATTTCTTCAAGCAGGCCTGGTTAATGATGGTTAAGGCAACAGGGCGTGCTTTTTCATGACTGCTGATTACGGTGTTCAGCTCCTCCAGAGCCTATCTGACGTTGGCCTGAGGTGGAATCTACACCACTACCAGGATGACGGCAGATAAAATCAATGACACTTGACTGCCAGATGTTTGAGGTCAGGTGAGCAGGACTGAAACAGTACTGCCAGGTCTGTGCACCACGATGAGTTAATCATAATGCAGAATCCACCACCTCTGCCTTTAAAAGGCTGAGCTGTCTTGGCTTTGCGGAGAATGGTAAAACCATCGAGCTACAGCACTGCGAACAAAATGGTGGGTGTGAGCTATGTGCCCGTAAAGCAAAGTACATGGCTGTCCCTGATGTCCCTCTGGTATTGCAATCTTGCTCAGAGCTCTTCAATTTTATTTTCCAGAGACTGTATATTCACCAGCAGGATAGTCCGGAGTCTAAAGCCTTTGCATTTCAATTTTACCTGCAGCCCAGATCAGATTACATGTTTCCATTTTCTTAAAACGGAACCGCACTTTTGACGCAAGCCTGCTGACCAGGGTCTACTGATAGCACGAGATTTGAGTATTGATAGATTTATTACACATTTTGAAATAATATTGCTTACTGTAATGCCCATAGCTGTGTCTGTGGATTTCAGCTGAAATAGTCCTAAATGGGAATATGGTGGATTCTAGTTAACCAGAACGACCACTTGTTTGGGACAAAATAGCTGGCATTCCCTTTGTTTATTTAGGACACTATGCCACTTAGTTGGCACAGGAGACTTTGTTAAACAGTTTCTAACTTGCATCAGTGCCATGCACTGTGTGGCTGTTAGACGCTGCACTGTGCTTAGAGCGAAAAGTTTTTAAATAGCATTCGTTGCATGTGTTTGTGTTCAAAGAGCAGTGATTTTTGTCACTGATAGTTGGCGAGAAATAATAAGACAATCTTGCGCTGTTTTGCTCACTCTGGTTTCAAGCCTTCAGGCTTGGAGGTGTGAGAAACTGCTGGGAGTGAAATTGAAATGATTTCACTACTTTAACAAGTTAGGAACTATGAAGGATTTGAAAGTACCAACAATCATCTTGAATGTTAGAATGAAACTGAAGATTTGGAGATGCAATCATCAAAAGCATTATTTGAAGGCGTTATGTATCTACGGTGATTTACATTCAATCAAAAGAACACGGCAGCATACAATTCCTCTGTCAATAACTATTAGGAATTAATACACAGTTTTGTAATACTGTCGTATATTGGAAGCATTGTAATTGGTTGTGTATTTCATTGTAATGCATAATTTGTTAGTTCAGATTAGATCGTGTTTTGATACCTTTAGAACTATTTTCGTGAAACTCTGATTAATTAGGGCAACCACTTAACTGGGGTTAAATGTATTGGTCCTGATGTGTTCCAATTACCTGGAATCCACTGTATTTGATTATTCCCATCGGAGCTGCGTGCAAAGAGTCACCATTTATCTGCACCAGCTTGAGTATTCTGCTCTTCACCTCCAATATGAATGCATATTCTGCATGATAAATTTACATCATCGAATTCAGGAAGTAGAAAAAGTATTCTAGCATTTGTGATATCACAGAACTTCAGAGCTGAAGAAGGAAAGTAGAAAATGAAAGAGCAGGAAGGATTGGCTGGAGACTAGTTGGTCACACTAGATCTGGATTAGTTAGAGCATTCAGAAACAGGCAGTGAATCAGAATCACGTTTATTATCACTGACGTATGCTGTGATTTTTTTTGTTTTACAGCAGCAGTACAGTGCAGAGCATAAAAATTACTATAAAGTACATTAACAATGTATAAAAAAGAGAGCAGAATGGTGAGGTGGTGTTCATGGATTCTTTGACTGTTCAGAAATCTCATGGCTGAGGGAAGAAACTATTCCTAAAAGACTGAGTGTGCGTCTTCAGGCTCACATGCCTCCTTATTGATAGCAGTAATGAGAAGAGGGCGTGTCTTGGATTGTGAGGGTCCTTAGTAATGAATTCCACCTTCTTGACGCATTGCATTTTGAAGGTGTATTCGATGGTGGGGAAGCTAATGCTCATGATGGCACTGGCTGAGCTTACAACGCTCTGCAGCTTGTTACCATCCTGTGTGTTAGCGCCTCTATTCCAGACGGTGATGCAACCAATCAGAATGCTCTCCACTGTGCATCAGTTAAATTTCGCAGTAGTCTTTGGTGATACTAAATAAGAGGTTTGACTTATTGAGCTGTGTGGTGTGGCTTATTGGGCCAGGAGGGCCTGTTGCTCAAAATAAATAAATAAATAAACAAATAAATACCAAATCTCCTCAAACTCTCAATGAAATTTAGTCACTGGCATGCATTTTGTTTGTGGTGACACCATTGGGAATTTCAATGGTGGCTGAGGCTAAGGATGTTAAATATATGTTGGGCTCTTCAATCTTTTCCTTAACATAATTCAGGCATCCCAATGAACCGAAATAGATGGGAGGTTTGTGCTTGGTCAAGGGTCAGAGATGCACAGGGAGGGATAGAGTGATAAGGGAAAACATTAAGGAATTTTGATGATTTGTAGCTTCTGTGGATTGAGAGAGTGGTGGAGGTGGGGATAAGAATCAGTCAATAGTTGGGATTGCCTTCGTAATCAGGGATGGGAAGGGGATACAGTAGATGTTAGTGGGGATTGAGTGTCCTCAGCAGATTGTATGCAGTGGAGTTTTGGGTTTGGCAGTGATAGATTTGGGAGAGGTAGGGTCATCCAAAAGTAAATTATTGTGTATCCCCTTGGAAGGGTGCCCAGTTGTGTGAGTTTTCCATTGTAGCCAGAGATCAGCTGGTCCTACTTAATTGACACAGGTGTCACCCTGCACTGAAGAACGGATCCTAGATGAGTGCCCTCTGGGACAAGGTGGGTCATACACATGCTATTGAAAACCACAGTCATGAAGTATAATCGGTGGCCAGTATGTGTATCAAGAGAGGGGTCGCTGATATTGAGGTGACAGATCCACAGAAGATCTGACCCTGCTGTCTGTGTGGAGTTAATGTGTCCTCCCTGGGTTTCCTCCAGGTGCTCTTGTTTCCTCCCGCATCCAAAAGCAACACAGTTCGACAGGTTAATTAGCTGGTAGTGAATGCGGCTCAGTGGCTGGTGAACGGGGGAGGTGAAGGAAGAAAAAGCTTCAGGGAAATGAGTGGGAGACTTGGTCTGATGGGATCACACAAGGTGCTTTCATGGTCGGAATGGGCTCAATGGCCTCCTCGTAAGTCATGAGGGAATAAACAAATAATAAATATTATCAGTAAAGCATAAAACGTGTGCAACATTCACAAATTCCTCTTAGGTTTTGTTTTGTGTTGTGGCAGGATCCGAATATACAAAGTGATTGCACCGTGTAATCCAATTCTGCAATAATTTTTATTTTTCCTATCTACAAAGCAACAACAAGTGAGCTTTGTTTCCATGGGATTGCTACCTGTCTGTTGCTATCTTTGATCTAACTTCTTCAGTAGAATTCTAATGCAAGTCTTCTACCAGCCATGCTTGGGCTTGCCGACCTATACTGGCTGCTAGCTAAGCAATGCCTCAGTCTGAAAATACTTACATTTGATTGTGGCACGCATTGGAATGTCCTGAGGTAATGAATGAGCACAAGAAAACAGGAGCCGGAACAGGCCACTTGGCCCATCAAGACTCCCCCACCATCTGGGACATGCCACCTTTTCACAGAAAGTATTGGGCAGGAGCAGCAGAAGCTTGAGGTCCCACACCACCAGATTCAAGACAACACACACAAAATGCTGGAGGATCTCAGCAGGCCAGGCAGCATTTTGTGTGTGTTGCTCAGGTTGCCAGCATTTGCAGATTTCCTCTTGTTTGTTACTAGATTGAAGAACTTCCCATCAACCATTTGGTTCTTGAACCAATCTGCACAGCCCTAATTACTACAGACAGACAGACTAAATTTATTGATCCCGAGGGAAATTGGGTTTCGTTACAGTCGCACGGACCAAGAATAGTGTAGAAATATAACAATATAAAACCATAAATAATTAAATAATAATAAGTAAATTATTCCAAGTGGAAATAAGGACCAGCCTATTGGCTCAGGGTGTCCGACACTCCGAGGGAGGAGTTGTAAGGTTTGATGGCCACAGACAGGAATGACTTCCTATGACACTCAGTGCCTAATGAAAACCTAAGTTTAGCAACATGATGACCACTTTACACTACAATGAACCTTTTTTTCTTTTGCTCTAATTTGTGTAAAAAATATGTTTAGTTTCTTGTGAATGCTCTGCACTTGTGATGTTGTTGCAAGTACAGCTGTGCACATATGTTGGTCGGCGTGGTATGGTAGTGGTTAGCACAACACTTTGCAGTACAGGTGACCTGGGTTCAATTCCCGTAAGGGAGTGAGGAGTTTGTACGTTCTTCCTGAAACCGCGTGGATTTCCTCCTGGTGTTGCGGTTTCTTCCCACATTCCAAAGAGGTACTAGTTGGCAGGTTAGTTGGTCATTGTAAATTGATCACGGCTGAACTATGCTGGCCTCAATTCTTCTGTCAACAACGCACACAAAATGCTGGTGGAACACAGCATCTATCAAATCTATCAATTCTTCTGTGTCTGGTCCTCATAACCATCAATTCTTCTGTGTCTGGTCCTCATAACCATCAATTCTTTGATTCTCCAAAGGAACCATGCACCTCTTGCACAGTATAGTAGTGAGGCCAGTTTCATCAGTATGAGTTCAGGATCAAGATCAGCTTGATTGAAATGACACAGATAATCTGAGCATACATCTCAGAACGGCCATTGAATATAGGAGTTGGGACAACATGTTGCAATTGTGCAAGGCATTGATGAGGCCGTATTTAGAGTATAGTGTAGTTTTGGTTTCCCTGTTCAAGGAAAGACATCATTCACATGGAAAGAGTGCAAAAAAGATGAACAAGAATGGTGTCAGGATTCAAGGGATTAAGTTATAGGGAGAGATTGGACAGGCATGGACTTTATACCCTGGAACATAGGAGACTGAGTGGTGACCTTATAGAGATGTATAAAATCCTGATGTTCATGGATAGAGAGAATACACATGGTATTTTTTTACCAGAGAATGGGAATAAGAAACTATAGAGGACATAGGTTTGAGTTGAGAGGGTAAATTACAAAGCAGAAGCTGAGAGGCAACATCTTCATACAGAGGGTATTGCATATATGGAACGAGCTGACAGGGGAGGTGATTGAGGCAAGTTCAATAACAACATTTAAAAGACATTTGGACAGGTACATGGATAGGAAAGGTATGGATGGAATTGAGCCAAAAATGGGCAAATGGGACTAACTTAGATGGGCATCTTGACAGGCATTGTCAAATTGGCCAGCAGCCCTTTTCCCAAGCTTTATAATTCAATGAGTTCACAATGTTCCCTTTCTGTAAAAACCTTCATGTGCAGATTACTGTCAGTAATGAAGATCTTATTAACTTCAGCTCTAAACTAGATCTGTGTCAGATTGAATCTACAACCCCTTGATCTTTGTTCATTTCAATTGAGCGCAGTTTACAGATACGATTTTGAAATCCCATTTATAAAATCAGCTCCTTGTTTTCCAAGGTCTCTCCTCTGGCATTACATATCACCATCCCTGTTGAAAACGTGGACTTTAAAGAAGCAACATAATACTCAAGGGTAAAAATGCTTGTAGCACTGTAAAGAGATGATCAATAGTGTGATGTGGCCCTGTTAAATGCATGTGAGTTGCAGTTTTCAGAAGGCGAGTATAGATTTATCCTTATATCCTTATTTATTTCTTCATAGATTCAGCAAGCTAACAGTACTAGTTTCTAAATGGACAAGCTATCTCCCAGTGAGTATGCGTTCAGGAAATGGATAACTGAACAACAGTGCTAGAATCATAAAATTTTATGAGGAAACTGTATGCTCAGGCCAGCTTCTTGAACGTCCGTCACTAGCCAGTCCATAACAGGCTTATCCTTCCATCCATCTTCATGGTGCTTTGCATGAGGAAGGCTAACAAAGTCATCAAGGACGCCTGCCACCCTGGCCATTCCCTTTTCTCTCTTCTACCTTCTTGGAGAAGATACAGGAACTTGAAAGCCCAGATGACCACACTCAACAACAGCTCCTTCACCGCTGCTATCAGACTTCTGAACCAATCTCCCTTTTCATAGCCCCTTCCCGGTAGCACTGTCACATTCTTAAGCCCTTAATTCTACCTCTTACATTATTGTCGCTTTAAATAGAACATAGAACAATACAGCCACAGCACAGGCCCTTTGGCCCATAAAGTTGTGCTGACCTATAAGGTCAATCTAACCATTCTTTCTTACATAGCCCTTCAATTAACCTTTCTTTTTGCACGACCTCAGTTTGCACGGCTGTACTTTGCACCGTTCCTTTGTTTTTGTGCCCAGTGCTGTATTCACTGTTTCTGTTCTTGCCATGTGTACCGTTTACTCTGTGAGTTTCACAGGAGCAAAAATTTCATTGCACCCCGGTGTGCGTGACAATAAACTAATCTGAATGGAAATCTGAACTGTTCCAGTATCCTGCTCTTCCCCTCGTAGTTACAGAGTGAAATAGCTTTACAGCATAGAACCAGGCTCTTCAGCCCATCTAATCTGTGCTGAACTGTTATTCTTTCAAGTATCATTGAATTCTGCAGTTTTCTCTTTCATCAGATATTACTGTTTAGTAATGTCACTTTATCTTCACACAGGACATTCTGGGTCTAAACGTATAAGAGAAACATTCTCCTTCACCATTCTTGCCACTTACTTTAAATATTGTCCTCTTCTTCTACCATAGGAATTTTTCTCCTGATCAAATACTTTAACAAATTATAGAATGATACAGAGTGAGAGAGAGCACAAAAACAAGTCATTCAACCCACTGAATCCATGCTGACTATCCACCACCACTTGCACTAATCGTTTGTTGGTCCCTAATATTTTTCATGTTTCCAACCCTCTCATCAGCTCCCCCCCAGTTTATACCTCTCACCTGTGCGCAAGGGACGATTTAGCATGGCCAATTAATTTTCCAGTCAGCATGTCGTTAGGACATGGGAGCAAACCCACACCATCACAGGAAGAACGTGCAAACTCCACACAGACAGCACTGGAGGCGGAAGACAGAATCAGGGTCTTTAGTTTTGTGAGGTAGTGACTGTGTCATCCTTGAGTTAAATCTCACCAATCTCAATTATATTTTAGTATTTAAACATAATATTTGGACTAAAGATTGCACAAAATATGTGGAGAGAAAGATTTGAAAGTATTTAATTTTTGAAATATTTGTAAGTATATATTTTTTGAGGATGTGACTAAACACATTGATGAAGGTAGAGCAGTAGATGTAGTGTATTTGGATTTTAGCAAGGCATTTGATAAGGTACCCCATGCCGGGCTTATTGAGAAAGTAAGGAGGCATGGGATCCAAGGGGACTTTGCTTTGTGGATCCAGAACTGGCATGCCCACAGAAGGCAAAAGGAGTGGTTGTAGACAGGTCATATTCTGTATGGAGGTGTGTGACCAGTGGTGAGCTTCAGGGATCTGTTCTGGGACCCTTACCTTTCGTGAATTTTATAAATGACCTGGATGAGGAAGTGGAGGGATGGGTTAGTAAATTTGCTGATGACACAAAGGTTGGAGGTGCTGTAGATAGTGTGGAGGGCTGTCAGAGGTTACAGCGAGACATTGATAGGATGCAGAACTGGGCTGAGAAGTGGCAGATGGAGTTCAACCCAAATAAGTGTGAAGTGGTTCATTTTGGTGGGTCAAATATGATGGTAGAATATAGCATTAACAGTAAGGCTCTTGGCAGTGTGGAGGATCAGAGGGATCTTGGGGTTCGAGTCCATAGGACGCTCAAAGTTGCTGCACAGTTTGAATCTGTGGTTAAGAAGACATACAGTGTATTGGCCTTCATTAATTGTGGAATTGAATTTAGGAGCTGAGAGGTAATGTTGCAGCTATATAGGACCCTGGTCAGACCCCACTTGGAGTACTGGGCTCAGTTCTGGTCACCTCACTACAGGAAGGATGTGGAAGCCATAGAAAGGGTGCAGAGGAGATTTACAAGGATGTTTCCTGGATTGGGGAGCATGCCTTATGAGAACAGATTGAGTGAACTCGGCTTTTTCTCCTTGGAGCGATGGAAGATGATGAGAGGTGACCTGATAGAGGTGTATAAGATGATGAGAGGCATCGATCGTGTGGATTGTCAAAGGCTTTTTCCAAGGGCTGAAATGGTTGCCACAAGAGGACACAGGTTTAAGGTGCTGGGGATTAGGTACAGAGGAGATGTCAGGGGTAAGTTTTTTACACAGAGAATGGTGAGTGCTTGGAATGGGCTACTGGCAACGGTGGTAGAGGTAGATATGATAGGGTTTTTTTAAGAGACTGTTGGATAGGTACGTGGAGCTTAGGAAAATAGAGGGCTATGGGTAAGCCTTGTAGTTTCTAAGGCAGGAACATGTTCGGCACAAGTTTTTGGGCCGAAGGGCCTGTATTGTGCTGTAGGTTTTCTATATGTTTCTATGTGAAACTGTTATAAGTCATCCCCCTAAAACATCCTTACTTCCATAAGTTGAATTTGTCCCTAAATTAAAAATAAGCAAAAATCACTCAATATAGTAGTCACACATCCTCAATGGCAGACTACAGTTCAGAGCTGTGTGTCAGACATGGCTATAAGCAGCACTGGGACCCCACCGGCTCCCTTCCAGTTTACCCTGTATACCTTGGACTTCAGGTACAACACTGGTTCATGTCATCTGCAGAAATTCTCTGATGACTCATCAATAATTGGGTGTATAAAGGGAGGACAGGAGCATGAATACAGGACTCTGGTGGAGGACTTTGTCAATGGTGCAAGCTGAATCATCTGCAGCTGAACATCAGTACGACAAACGAGATGTGATGGACTTTATGACAACTAAGTCTGCACTGCTTCCTGTTACTGTTGATGGTGAGGGCGAGAATGTGGTGAGGGCTTAAAAGTACCTGGGGATGCACCTGGATAACAGACTTGAGTGGAGCACCAACACAGATACCGCATACAAGAAAGGCCAGAGTCGCCTCTACCTCCTGAGGAAACTGAGGTCCTTTGGAGTATGCAGGCCTCTCCTTCACATGTTCTACCAGTCTGTTATCACCAGTACAATCTACTATGCGGTGGTGTGCTAGGGTCAATGGCATCAACATGGGTGTTGTCAACAGGCTCAATAACCTGATTAGAAAGGCTGGCTCTCTTGTAGGAGTCAGACTGGACACATTGGAGGCTGTGGTAGAACAAAGGACCTACAGAAAATCCTGGCAATTCTGGACAAAGTTTCTCGCCCTCTGCATGCCACCTCGGCTGAACAGAGGAGCACTTTTACTAATAGACCAAGACAGCTGCGCTGCTCCAAAGAGCGCTTTATGAGGTCATTCTTACCCTTGGCCATTAGGCTCTATAATGAGTCAACCTATAGCCGGGGGGTGTGATGACACCCTCCTGTTAGGCTGTTTGAGGTAACTTTTTTTTCTTCTTTCTTACTTCTCTTTTGATAGTTGTATGTTTGTACATCTGTGCACTTAAAATGCTACTGTGACACTGTAATTTCCTTTGGGATCAATAAAGTATCTTATCTATCCATCAGTAATGATTGGCATCAAAGTGATAAGAAAACTAATTAGTTAAAGTGGAGAGAGAGAGAGGAAACCATCTTTGCTATTCGTAAGAACGAATGTGTGTGTGTGTGTGTGTGTGTGTGTGTGTGTGTGTGTGTGTGTGTGTGTGTGTGTGTGTGTGTGTGTGTGTGTGTGTGTACACACACGTTGAACTTTTGAATTTAATAATATTGTTTGTATGAAGCCCAAGGTCAGTTTATGTAGTGCATGAGGCTGTTTGCACCATCGAGCCTGTTTTGCATATTTGAAAGATCAATCAGAGTAACTCCGATACTTGTGAACCTGATTTGTTTTCTCTGACGCAACAAACAAGCTGGATCAAATGCAGAAATTTTTCACACCAATTCCTTATTGAAAGGCATGATTTAGTCTCTGGAATTCTCTGCCCCCGAGGGTGTTGGAAGCCACACATTCCGAATGTTAAAAGGCCTGAACAGATTAGATATGGCTAAATTATTTCCCATGGTAGGAGAAGGGGGCACGACTTCAGGTTTGATGGACGTCCATTTAGAACAAGATGCGGAGAAATTACTTTAGTCAGAGGGTGGTAAATCTGTGGAATTTTTTGCCACAAGCAGCTGTGGAGGCAGTCATTGGGTGTATTCAAGGCAGATATAGATAGATTCTTGATTAGCCAGGCCATCAAAGGGTATGGGGAGAAGACAGGGGAGTGGGGATGACTGGAGGAATTGGATCAGCTCATGATTGAATGGCAGAGCAGATTCGATGGGCCGAATGGCCTACTTCTGCTCCTATATGTAATGGTCTTATGGTCTTATTATCATTAGATATATTTAAAGTGAAGACGAATGAGTATTTGAGAACGGAGACATTGAGGACTGTGGGGAACTGGCATGGAATTGGAGTTGAGGCCAGTGTGGAATAGCCATGATTGGATTGAATGTGGGATAGGCTTGATGGACTGACTCAAAGTTCAAAATAAATTTAATATCAAAGTACGTATATGTCACCATATACTATCCTGAGATTCATTATCTTGTAGGCATTCACAGTAGAACAAAGAAATACAATCGAATCAATGAAAAACTACACACAAACAAAAACTGACAACCAATGTACAAAAGTTCAAAGTAAATTTATTATCAAAGTGCATATTTGTTACCATACACAGTTCTGTTCAAATGTCTTAGCAAATATATATATATAAGGTGACTAAGACTTTTGCACAGTACTGTATGTGTCAAAGTGGAGGAGAGAGCAAGATTGTAACTCTGGCAGGAGCAAAGGATGTTGGGAATAGTGAGAGGAGTATGGGACAGCTGGCAGAGGAATACCTGGGGCAGTGGGTGGCACGGGTACAGATACACCCAGCCCTGAGACACCAGGTAAGGTCATTTGATTCCAAACAATTGGTTTATTGAACATTACAGAATGTCTCTCTAGTGTCTCTCTGGAGCTTCCAGCTTCCTCCTCCCTCCCTTTGCATTTTTCCAACCATGGCTCCCCTCTCCCTGCCCCCTTCCCATCTCAGTCTGCAATAGAGAGCCATATCAGAATCAGGTTTATTATCACACACGTATGTTATGAAATTTGTTTTCATTTTGTGGCAGCAGTACAGTGCAATACATAAAATCACTACAGTGCTGTGCCACCCTGAGATTCTTTTTCTTGTGGGCATACTCAATAAATCCAATAACCATAATAGAATTAATAAAAGACCGCACCAACTGAGAATATAACCAGTGAGCAAAAGACAACAAACTGGAAATAGAAAAAGAAAGAAAGAATAATAATGCAAAATAAATAAGCAATAAATATCAAGAACATGAGATGAAAAGCCCTTGAAAGTGAGCCCATAAAACATACACAAAATACTCAAGGAACTCACCAGGCCAGGCAGAATCTATGGAAAAGAGTTTTGGGCCAAGAGCCTTCAACAGGACTGATCTCGGCTTGATACGTTGACTGCACTCTTTTCCATAGATGCTGCCTGACCCGCAAAGTTGCTCCAACATTTTGTGTGTGTTGCTTGGATTTCCAGCACCTGCAGATTTTCTCTTGTAAGTGAGTCCATAAATTGTGGGAACATTTCAGTGATGGGGCAAGTGAAGTTCAGTAACAATATCCCCTTTGGTTCAAGAGTGTGATGGTTGAGAGGTAATAACTGTTCCTGACCCTGGTGGTGTGAGTTCTGAGGCTCCTGTATCATCTTGTTCATGGACACATTGGGAAGGGAGCAAGAAGACAAACTTGCAAATAGTAAAACACAAAAGATTATAATAATTATAATAAATAAATAAATAAATAAATGCATACATACTGGGAACATGAGTTGTAGGGTCCTTGAAAGTCAGTCTATAGATTGTAGAATCAGTTCAGTGTTGAGATGAGTGAAGTTGTCCACACTAGTTCAGGAGCCTGATAGTTGAAGGATAATAACTGTTCCTGAACCTGGCAATGTGGAACTAGGGCTCCTGTACCTCATTTCCATTTGCAGCAATGAGAAAAGAGCATGGCCTGGATGGTGGGGTCACCGATGATCGATGCTGGTTTCTTGTGGCAGCAGTCTCTGTAGATGTGCTCAATGGTGGGGAGGCCTTTATCTAAGAAGGACTCAGCTATATCCCCCACTTTACGTAGGCTTTTCCATAGACTAGCTTGCTCATATTATTTTTTGTCTGTTCTTGTGAACTTCTTTAAAAAATTCATGAATAAACTTTATTCATGATAAAAAAATACAAAAGGGGGAAAAAAAAGCAGTGAGAAAACCTTTACCTTCTTGACCATCCTGTATTGACACTCACTGACCACTTTTTAAGGTAGCTACTGTACATAAAGAAGTGTCCACTGAGTGCACGTTTGCGGTCTTCTCCTGCTGTAGACAATCCACTCCAAAGTTTGATGCGTTGTGCATTCAGAGATGCTCTTTTGCACATCATTTTGTATCTTGTGCTTGTTTAATCTATCACCTTCTTGTTAGCTTGAACCAGTCAGGCCATTCTCCTCTGACATTTCTCATTAACAAGGCGTTTCTACCCACAGAACTGCCACTCACTGGATTTAAAAAAAAATTACACCATTCTCTGTAAACTGTTGTGCATGAAACCCGTAGGAAATCAGCAGTTTCTGAGATACTCAAACCACCCTGTTTGGTATCAACAGTCCTTCTGTGGTTAAAGTCACATAGATTCCCCATTCTGATGTTTGGTCTGAATAACAGCTGAACCTCTTGACCATGTCTGCATGCTTTTACGTATTGAGTTGCTGCCACATGATTGGCTAATTAGATACTTGCATTATAGAGCAGGTGTACCTAATAAAGTGGTCACTGACTATTCAAAGGTTAATTTTATTGTCAATGTATGCATGTACAGTACAACTCTTATTTGTCTACTCCAGATAGCCATTAAATACAGAAAGATCATGGGTGTTGATGAAAGGAAAAACATCAGCTCCCTTCCCCAACTGGCATGAAAAAGAAAGAAACAAACTCACGGACCCCAAAATCCCCCCCACTTCATCTGCAGCAGAAGAACAACCACCAAAACAATCAGTGATCCTCTTCACATAACAATCCATGATCTATTAACTCACTGAAAAGAACAGCACCAAATCCCCACACCCCCTACACACACAAAGAAATTAACAAAAGACCGAAAAACTGAAGGAAACCAATAAAGAGCAAAGTCCAATAATCACATAAAGCTCAGAATATGGGGACTGTCTTTTCATTGCATATGAGGAGAGCAGCTGCACAAGTTCTGTCCTTCTGTAAAGAGTGACCATCGACCCAGGTTCTAACGGTGCCGATCCAGGCCCAAACGCCAACCCACCCGGGAATGAAAATGCTGATCTGGCTACCGACTACTGAGTGTATCGTTCAATGCATGCTAGTTTATACTCATCGCACAAGAAATCATTCCCTTGTGCTTACTAAGTCTGTGATGCTTGGCCCTCAACCCTTCTGCTAACACTTCTCATTACACTGTCATTAAATGTATTACAGTTCTGCTTCCTGTGTTGTGCTCAGTTCATGGGTGCCTGATTTCCTATCTCCAAACCGTTCACTGTAATCATTCAGCTGATTGTTAATGTTCTGTAAGCACTGCTGAAGCTGGCTGAAATACTTCCCAACTCCACCATCAGGTTGGGGGAGTTCATTTTAACAACACAAGTGAGACGAGTCAGCAATTAGACTCTGTCAATCTGAGATTCCAAGCCATGGAATGTAAAACACCATTGTGTTTCAAATAGAACCATGGGAATATGCTCCTGGCTTGTCAAAGTCCAAGATAAATACTTAGCATATTAGATGTGGATTGTGTTCTCTTTTATCAAATGGATTCTGCCCAAAATGCAAACACACTGTTCCTTCTATTTTAAAAGAAGCTTTTTGGTGATGCCTGCAGCTACTATCAATATTAAATCAAGAGCTTGTGCAGATGCTGGAAATCTGAAGTAACACATAAAAAATTTATCTATCTTGAACTTTTCATATTCGTGATTGTTGACACTGGCATAAGCGATGAAGTCATCAGCGTCATGTTTAACGAGTTTTAAGCAATGGTAGTGAGCACTGAAGAGAGATGACTGCTCTCCAAAAAAGCTCGTTAGTTGTTTTGTTGAGCAGTAAGTACACGGGTTCTTAGGCAGAATGAAGTTGAAGTAACACTCATGTTCAGCAGTACCTAATTTTCTGAACAAAGTCTGTGTCTTCCACCTGTCTGTTTAACCGGCAAATTCAACCCAACGTATATATTTGTAACAGTTCAATCAGGGTTCAAACGTAAAAAGCCGAAAGCAGCATCGAACTGAAAGTTGGTAATGGACACAACAACTGAGTCACATAAGGTCTGTTCAGTGTTTGATACCAATATCATTGGACTCACTGATCAAGGTTTCAATTAACTTCAGATGGGTTGCCTCAATTTGAGTTTGCTCTTATTATAGAATTGCACATAATTCTGCTGAAGTAGCTATGGCAATATAATACTGCACCTCATCGCCAATTTGTTGTGTTCACTTGCCTATACTACTGATGAGACTCAAAGCCAGGATCTCATAGAACAAAGCCACATAAAATAAACCTTTATTCAGTAAAATCATGCAGCTACAAAAATCTCAAAACTCAAAGCTCAATAGTGCATCCCAAAGCATGACTATTTAAATGGTTTACTCAAGAACATTCGAGACAATGATAGCACAACGACCAATCAGTGAAAGTCAGCTGACTAATAAGCATTGGTTGTTTTGGTTTGCCATAACAAAATTACACGCCAAGAGCCATTAAACACTCCTCATATGCTAACCCTTTCAGGATCAATCTTGTAAACCTCCTTTGGACCCTCTCCAATGTCAGCACATCCTTTCATAAACTCACAATAATCTGTGAGGTTTGACCAAAGTTTTATAAAGCCTCTGCTTTACAGTCTCATGTTGCAGCTTCACTAGTTTTGTATCTTGATTCTTGATCGGTCAGGGCATGAAGGGATATGGGGAGAAGGCAGGAGATTGGGGCTGAGAGGGAAAATGGATCATTCATAATGAAATAGCATGCAGACTGATGGGCCAGATGGCCTGATTCTGCTCCTATGATTTATAGTATCTCACTTTGTTCCTCATCCTCTTGTTGCTCAGCAGACTTTATCTTCCTTTTCCTTCATGTACGTATCTCCACTTAGATACATCCCGTTACTGTTTTTGGATTTGAATTAATCTTTATTGAATTAGCTGATCACTTTGAGTTTGGAATAGGGTGAGCGGTGCTATAACAGACAGCAATAATGGAAAATTGAACTATAAATAGCTCTGGGTCATCTTCCAGAGGTCAGCAAGTTTGTTAAGTTTCTACGAGATGAAAGCAGAAGACCAGACTATTTAGCCCTCATGTTAATAAATAAAACATCGGCATTGCAGGTAGTCTCAAAGCTACACTGATCTTTGGTTCAATGCCACCCTCAGGGTGCTGTCTGTCTGGAGTATGCACATTCTCCCCATGACTGCATGGGGTTTCCTTCGGGTTCTCTGGGTTCATTTCATGTCCCAAATTACCCCTCACGGAGGTGGCTGGTGGCAGAATCAGGGGAAGGTGAACAAGTTTGTGTGAGGGGTTAAGCTAGTGGGGGTATGGGATTTATGGGATATCTCTGAGGGCTAGCTAGCATTGAGTCTTTGGACCAAGTGGCCTCGTGTTATAAAGAAATATAAAATAGACATAGAGTAGTCATCCTGTGTATTGCATGACTGATTTAACTCCTGGATATTGTGTTATTTCCTATTAGTGTATTCCATATAGTTTTTAAATGTCTTTCTTCACCATCGTTTATTGAACAATGTAGGAGTGATTGTATTTGAGTGGAATGGCTCATATGTTTATGAGCAGTGCGCTCTGTAATAAATGCTCAGTAATGAAGGAGATGTGAAGTCTAATGATGAAGATATTTACAGCTGGACCACTGAAAACAATTGACTGGCTTTATCTCTCCTTACCCAGCAACATATGGCTTCCATGTGAACCAACATTAATTGACACATGTTCTTCGCAGTTACTTTTCCACTTCCAGAGCTGATGAATATTCAATCACAAGGGAATGGAAGGACATCCCTTTAGAACAGAGATAAGGAGGAATTTCTTTAGCAGAGGGTGGTGAATGTGTGGAATTCATTGCCACAGATAACTGTGGAGGCCAAATCGTTGGGTATATTTAAAGCTGAGGTTGATAGCTTCTTATTAAGTAAGGATCTCAAAGGCTGTGGGGAGAAGATAGGAGAATGGAATGAGAGGGAAAGTAAATCAGCTATGATGGAATGGTGGAGGGACTCGATGGATTGATGCCTAATTCTGTTCCTACGTTTTATGGTCCTATGGTCTAAGTGACAATTAATTGAACCTTGGGTAACACGTCAATTGTAGAGTATAAGGAATCAGAGGAGTAGAATACTATTCATCTCCCCAAAAGGTTACCAGATTTTTATGCCATGGACCTCCACCATTAACCGAGGAGGTCTGTGGATCCCAGGCTGAGAAACCCTGATCTCCCTAATTCACTAAGATCATGCTTGATTTGAATTTGATCTCATTTACATTTTCCTGCCTGTTCCAACTAACCCTAGATTCCCTTAAAAATCTGTCTCTCTCCTCTTTAACTGAACTCAGTGACTTTACCTCCACAGCTCTTTGGGGCAGAGAATTCCAAAGGTTCATCATTCTCCAAGAACAGGAATTCTTAGTATTAGTTATCTTTCATTGTCAAAGCCGAAGTAAATTTATTATCAAAGTATCTGTATGTTGCCAGATACTACCTTGAAATTCATTTTCTTGCAGGCATTTACAAGAAAATAAAGGAATACAATAGAATATATGAAAAACTATCCATAAATTAAGAATGACAAACTAACAATGTTCAGAAGAAGACAAATTATGCAAATAAAAAAACTGAGAAAATGAGCACTTGAATGCAAGTCTATAGGTTGTACAATCAATTCAGAATTGAGATAAGTGAAGTTATCCATGATGTTTCAGGAGCCCGATGGTTGTAGGGTAATAACTGTTTCTGAACCTGGTGGTGTGGGACCTCAGTTCTTCACTGAATAAGAAGAGAGCTTGAGTAACTTCTTGTGAAATACCCCTGCTGAACCACTGAACATTTGCCATGACAATCTCCTTCAGAATCACCTCTCGCTCTTCCAATCCACAGTAGGTACCAATTGTTCTTCCAATATCAATGTCTTAAATTCAGGAATCAACCAAGTGAACCCTTCCTGAACTACCTCCACTCCAGACTGGATGAAGGGTCTTGACCTGAAATGCGGACTGTTCATTTCGTTCCATAGATGCTGCCTGACTGTTGAGTTCCTTCAGTATCTCGTATTTTGCTTCAGATTTCAGCATCTCTTGAGAAGACACAGTACTCGTTTGGTTCTAAGGCACTTGGGGATGTCCTAAAAGAGAGGCAGGAGATGGTAGATAAATACAAGTTTCTATAAAGCATTTAAGGATGTTCTGAAATAGATGCAAGAGGTGTTGTATATATATAAATTTTATTTTTGCCATTTGGACATGCGGAAAAGAGCTCAGTAATTGTCTATTCAATTTCAGGTACAAATGACAATCAATTGAACCTGGGCACTAACTACGCTTGATTGCCTTTTCTCAGACAACCATGTTTAACGAGGTTTATCTGTTTAATTGCAGAGCACGGTGTGGAAGAGGATGCGAAAGCAAAGACAGGTATGTCAGTTGTTACATTTAAGAGAAGTTTGGATATGTAATGGATGAGAGGGGTATGGAAGGCAATGGTACAGGTAGATGGGAATAGGCAGGCTGCCATGGACAATGTGGACAGAAGAGGCTGTTGTTCTGCTGTAGTACTGTATGACTCTGACTCTGTTAGCACATACTGTAACATCAGTATCATTGCCTGAGCTTCATTTCACATTGTGTCACAGAGACATATTCCAGCACACCTATTTGGTCACAAAATTATACAGAAGGGAAACGGGATCTTCAGCCCAAGTCCACATTGACCAGCAAGCACCCAATCCTACACTGATCCCATTTTATTCTCTCCACTCTCCCATCAACTCCCCCAAATTTTATTCTACCTCATTATAATCTTGTACTGTATTGTTTGCCTGTATGGCACTGTCTCTGTAGCTGTTATACTTTATTCTGTGTTGATATTGTTTAACCTTGTTCTACCTCAGTGCAATGTGTAATGATCTGATCTGTATGAACAGTATCAGGACAAGCTTTTCACTGTGCCTCAGTATATGTGACAATAATAAAGCAAATTCAGTACCAACACCAAGGTGCAAGCACACACACAGAGCTTGAGGCAAGGACTGAACTCAAGTTGCTGCACAGTCTGACAGCAGCTCCATTAGCTGCAGCACTTTGCCAGCCTTGGAATTTTGCAAAGCGCATGGAACACGGAGCTGCGTTAAGAAATTTATTACACGATTAGTGCAGAGAAAGTGAACCGCTTTCGTTTGTTATGTGCCATGTTGTATGACGGGGGTGATCGTGGTCTTTCCATGACCATGATTGTTCTTGGCAAATTTTTCTACAGAAGTGGTTTGCCATTGCCTTCTTCTGGGCAAGATGGATGACCCCAGCCATTATCCATACTCTTCAGAGATTGTCTGCCTGGTGTCAGCGGTTGCATAACCAGGATTTGTGATGTGCACCAGCTGCTCATATGACCATCCACCACCTGCTCCCATGGTGTCACATGACCCTGATTGGGGGGTGCTACACCTTGCCCAGAGGTGACCTGTAGTCTAGCGGAGGGAAGGAGTGCATTATACCTCCTTCAGTGGTGACATATCTCCACCCCACCACCTGAAGTGCTTTAGCATCTGCTAAAGACATGATGATGTACTATGTGTAAATCTTGGAGACACCTCACCCATGTTACTGTTTATCATTTGCAGTACAGTTTGATAAGGACATTAGTGTTGTCTGACATTAAGGTCATTAGAATGGTCTCAAAACAGAATCATTTTCCTTGTGTCCTGTTCACTCCTGTACTGTGGCTATCACCATTGTTAAATTTCCCAAATGCCCATCTCCCATCAATCAGTTGTTCCCCTTCGTACAGTTCAAAAAATCAACTTCGCTGGCTGCATTGTGATTTGGGAGATGGTCGTAGAAGTAGAGTCATTGGAGGTTTGTAAGAGAGATGGATGCATTCTCGATAAGCCATTGGGTAATAAATTATTGAGACCAGGAGGGAATTTGGAGATGAGTTTGCAGTTAGATCAGCCATGATTTTATTAATTGGTAGAATAGTTTTGAGGGCTTACTAATGATTGATATGTTCATAAACTATTAGGTTTGAGATTTCCGACTAATGATTGACCTATCATTGATTGCCATTTACAGAATTCTAATTTTTACCACAGTTTGTGGAGTTCCCTTGTTTCATTCCCAAATGACTTGACTCTGATTTTTAAACAGTGACCCCTAGTCCAGTCTTACCTAATCTTCTTCCCCAGTTGTTACTAAGCACAGCTATCGACATCCTCTCCAAGCTGTTGACCACACACCCGATATTGCTCTGCTGAAACGTTCATTAAATCGATTTCATCTATTCACTTTTAGTTCTCCCCTAACTTTAAGAAAATAATTGTAATGTTAGATGATTTCTCCAGCTCCTGTGTATTGACAGCATCCTAATTGTTAATTTCATTCATTGTTAAAGAATTAATTCTCAATCTCACTGGAGAAATAATTAACAGTTTTCTTTGGAAATATTTTCAGTGTTGAGTGTGACCAGTGAAAGTGACTGTCATTTTCAAAGTAAAGGAAGTGTTAAGTCAAATGTTGTAACTGCTAGAAAACCAACTGAATTTGGCGTATTTTGTTATTTATTCAGACACAGCACAGAACAGGCCCTTCGGCCCTCAGAGTTGCACTGTCAGAAACTACCCCCTCCTCCTGATTTAATCCTAGGCTAATCACGGGACAATTTATAATGACTAATTAGCCTACCAACCGAAATGTGGGAGGAATTGTAGGAGGAAACAGGATCACGGGAGGAATCTCACATGGTCATGGGGAAAACGTACAAACTCCTTACATATAGCGGAGGGAATTGGACCCAGGTCTCTGGTACTGTAAAGCATTGTGCTAACCACTACACTACTGTGCCAGCATTAAAATAAGTAATAAAGTTATCCACAAAGAAAATATGGACAAGATAAATGGACATACAAAATCTGGGATTTTATCATTTATTTTCAGCATCCTGACTTTCTGGATTTAAAATATAATGCTTTATTCAAGATTGACAGAGTAGATTACTGGAGAAAGGCATGCTTGGTACTTGTCATAAAACTGTAATCCTCAATTGATCATTGCCTCTTACTAGTGTTTCTCATTAAACATTTATCTTCTCTGCCAAATGTTGTTATGTAGGATCTTGGGAGCTAATACGCAGTTCTGAAGATGAAAATGTAAGCCCCTTGTTAAAGGAAAGCTGACAGTAGTTGTCTCCAAAGGTCACAGCTGTTTAATGACTCATGCTGGTTAACAAGTGACAACTCGGCACAAGGTTAGACAAACAATGCAAAATCTATCAGTTCCCTCTGTGGATAATTTTTGATCCGCATTAAGCCAAAGGCAAACAGGGCAAGAGCATCATCAGTTTCACTTTGTCTCTGCAAGCACTTGATGCATTTTCCTTTTTGGGACCACGTAATAGTTCCTGTGCATAGTACATTCTGGCAGTGACTGCGGAGTACTCGATTGGCTGTAAAGTATTTGGGGATATCCTGAATCTAGCAAGAGGTGCTAGAAGAATGTAAATCTTTACTCCTGGCCTTCATGGAAGTGACTTGGTATCCAGCACCATAATGGACCTGTCAAAGCACAAGATGAAAGCTCTAAGCTTTCAACAAATGCCACTGATGATTGAATGTCTGCAAACAAAATTGCTAGATGCAATGAATATTCAGACTAAGTTTTAAGTTAAAACACATTTGTTATTGGAATGCAAGTGAAATTCCCAAATGCAAAGGGTTCTGCCACTACGTGAGACTCTGCAAACTGCAAGACATTGCACCCTATCAACATGACCTACCCTGAAACTTAATGGCTCTCAAAACTCTGCTACATTACTCATTCATTGGGTGCCTTAAATAACCACCTTCTTCCCTCATTGGCTGGTAGTGAGGGGAGGAGACCCCTTCTACATTGTAAAAGTGACTGCTCTTCCCAGAAATCTCCATTAGCTGTAAACACATTGAAAGGTTCAAGGTAGGAGGCCATCTGCCCTTGCACTTCACTCCCACTAGCTGTTCTTGACCTGGGAAAGACTTGGAAAAATTCTCAGGGTGTTCAGTGCTAACAGTCCAGCTCACCTCTCTCTCTCTCTCTCTCTCTCTCTCTCTCTCTCTCTCTCTCTCTCTCTCTCTCTCTCTCTCCCTCTCTCTCTCTCTCTCTTTAAGTTCAAAGAAGATTGATTATCAAAGTACATATGTCACCATAGACTACACTGAGATAAATTTTCTTGTGGGCATTCACAGTAGAAGAAAATACAATAGAATCAATGGGAAACTACACATTGCCAAAGACTGACGAATAACCAGTGTGCAAAAGAAGACAAACTGTGCAATTACAATAATAAATAATACTGAGAATAGGAATTGTAGAGTCCTGGAAAGTGTGTGCGCGTTGTGTGAGTGTGCAAGTGTGCAAAGAGTAGTTTATTTGTCCCATGTACATCGAAACGTACAGTGTGCGCCCTGTGAGTATGCAGCTTATGAGTGTGTGTGTGTGTGTGCAGAATGTGAGAGTACAAGTGTGCACGTGTGAATGTGCACCATGAAAGTGTGTGAATGTGCACCAATTGAGTGTGTGAGTATGCACCATATCAGTATGTGGAGTGTGCACCATGTGAGTGTGCGACATCCTGTGGTGCGAGCACCCAGTTAGATTGTTGGTATGTAATTCACACTGTAAAATAGTAGCTGTGTGGAGCGTGATCCTGACCCACAGGTGTGCATTTGCTCATGGAAATGGACTCAAAGTACATACCAAGGTGCTGGTCATTTTCTACAGCACTGTATTAAAGTTACAGTGAAATGCTGTGCCTTCTTCAACAACATCATTTTTTGCCTCAGCGGTCCTGCAAAGGATAAAGTGCCATGCTTTGAATGTCATCTTTTGTTGGAAATCAGCTAAAATATCTGCGACTTATTCAGTGATCTCCATCCAGGTTATTCTGTGGCCAGGCACAAAGTTGGTCTTCCTGCCTCTGCAGAACTCCCAGACTAACACACCCATGGAAGCACACTCATGTGCAAATCCAATACCTTTCCTGCCCAGGTGCACTTTATATGTTGTTAATGGTCTGGCCTCAGCCACTCTGGAAGCTTATTCCATATACTGACCATCTGCTGTGTGAAGAAGATGCTCATCTGATTCCTGTTCAACCTCTCCCATCTCACCTTAAACCTATATCCTCTAGTTTTTGATTTCCCAATTCCATGGAAAAAGACTGCGTGCATTTGACAGGAGTCACTGGAGGTTGGAAAGTATAAGGGTGGTATGGAAATGAACTTTATATAACTTTAGGTTCCTGGAGGATAGAATGAAGGCAGTTGTCCAGAATAAGAGGTGATACAGTCAGGGATAAAAGCAAATGCAGTGAGTCTGGACCAGAGTTGAACCTTCTTCCTACCAGGGGAAAGCCGCAGTGACCAGGTCTCTGGCACCGACTCTAACTCAGGAAAGAAGCGGGTAGAAGAGGAGCCACCAATTAAAGGGGATTCCATAGCTTAAGGAACAGGGAGGAGATTCTGTGGATGTGAAAAAGCCACCTGGATGGTTTGTTGCCTCCTGGGTGCCAGGGTCAGGGATGTTTCAGATCAGGTCCACAGCATTCTAAAGGGGGAGGCTGAGCACCAAGTATTTGTGATACACATTGGCTCCAACAACCTGGATATGAAATGGGAGTAGATCTTGAAGTGAGAATATAGGGAATTAGGTAGAAAACTGAAAAACAGGACCTGCAGGGTGGTAATCACCCGATTGTTGCCTGTGCTATGCACCTCTAAGGGTAAGAATAGGATAATGAATGCATGGCTGAGGAATTAGTGCAAGGGCTAGTATTTCAGATTTTAGGATCATTGGGGATATCTTCTGGGGAAAGTATGATCTGTTCAAAAAGGACAAGTTACACCTGGACCCAAGAGGGCCAATATCCTTAACGGCAGGTTAGCTGGAGGTGTTGGGTATGCAAAAAACTAATTCCACAGCGGGAATGGGACTGGAGTGATAGGGCTGAAGATGGGACAGTTGGTATGCAAGTAGATGCAGTGTGTACTGAGACTGTGAGGAAGGACAGGCAGATGACTGGGCAAAATTGCAGTTAGTTGGATGAGTTGAAGTGTAACAAGAGGGCAAAATCAAAAAGGTTGATGAATAGAGGACTGAAAGTGTTATATTTGAATGCATTCAATATACAGAATAAGGTAGATGATCTCAAACCAGTTAAGAGTTTGGCAGGTATGATGTTATAAGCAACACTGAGTGATGGTTGAAAAGAAGATCATAGTTGGAAGCTTAATATCCAAGGATGCACATTGTATTGAAAGGACAGGTAGGTGGGCAGAGGGGGTGGTGTGGCTCTTTCTTTCTTTCTTTTCTTTTTCAATCTTTTTATTAGTATTAAAAATATTATGAACAAAATACAGTTAATATATTAATAAAGGGATTACAAACATACAAATTCCCATTACACATGAAGGAATACATAAGCAATGAATACAGTATAAATAAGTTTTCCCAAAACATGAACCATATAGTATATATATGAACAAGGTAAATCTAGATATTTCATAATATATAATATATAAAAAAAAAGAAAAAAGAAAAAAAATATATGCAAAGTTACTAACCTACTAATCTAATATCTAAGGGAAAAAAAAGAAAGCAAAAAAAGAAAAAAAACTAAAAAAAAGAGAGAAAAAAAGGGCTGTTTATAGTATCTCACAAGAATACATAAACATCAATGTCGTCAACTCCGATCCTCTCAACATACATACGATTAAAGCTGAAAAAACCAATAAGCTTGGCACAGGGCCATATTACATCATATGAAAATATTGAATAAATGGTCTCCATATCTTTTCAAATTTAATAGAAGTATCAAATACAGCACTTCTAATTTTTTCTAAATTTAGACATAACATAGTTTGAGAAAGTCAATGAAATACCGTGGGAGGATTAATTTCCTTCCAATTCAACAAAATAGATCTTCTAGCCATCAAAGTGAGAAAAGCAATCATTCGACAGGCGGAAGGAGATAAATGGAGTGAGTCCATCATCGGTAAACCAAAAATTGCGGTAATAGGATGGGGTTGTAAATCGATGTTCAGTACCGCAGAGATAATATCAAAAATATCTTTCCAATATTTTTTCAAAAGCGGACATGACCAAAACATATGAGTTAAAGATGCGATTTCTAATTGACATCTGTCACAAATAGGGTTTATATAAGAATAAAAATGAGCTAATTTATCCTTGGACATATGGGCCCTATGTACAACCTTAAATTGTATTAATGAATGTTTGGCACATATAGATGATGTATTAACTAATTGAAGAATTCTATCCCAATTCTCAATAGGAATAATAAGATTGAGCTCTCTTTCCCAATAATTTTTGGTCTTATCAAAGGGCACTGAACGTATCTTCATAATTATATTATAAAGTTTTGATATAAACCCTTTTTGAAAAGGGTTTAATTCAAACAAACTCTCCAAAATATCTGAAGACACAAAATTTGGAAACGTAGGAAGTACCGTACTTAAAAAATGCCTAACCTGTAAGTATCTAAAAAAATGAAATCTAGGCAAATTATATTTATTAGATAATTGCTCAAAAGACATAAAACAGTTGTCCAAAAATAAGTCGGAAAATCTTAATAAACCCTTAGTTTTCCAAGCCAAAAAAGCTTGATCTATAATTGAGGGGTGGAAAAAACAATTAGATACAATAGGACTATTTAAAACGAATTGAGTCAACCCGAAAAATTTCCGAAATTGAAACCATATACGTAAGGTATATTTAACTATCGGGTTGTCAATTCGTTTCGGCAATTTAGAAAGAGCAAAAGGGAGAGATGTCCCTAAAATAGAACCCAGAGCATAACCTGGTACCGATTTAGTTTCCAAACTCACCCAATGAGGGCCAAGAGGACCATCCCATTCTTTCAACCAACATAACAAATATCTAATATTAACTGCCCAATAATAAAATCTGAAATTGGGTAATGCCAACCCACCTTCCTTCTTTGTCTTCTGTAAGTATGTTCTACCTAACCTGGGATTTTTATTCTGCCATATATATGAGGAAATTTTTGAATCAACATTAGTAAAAAAGGATTTCGGAATAAAAATTGGTACCGCTTGAAAAATATATAAAAATTTAGGTAAAATAACCATCTTAATAGCATTAATCCTACCTATCAGAGATAAAGATAATGGTGACCACTTAGTAAACAAGCCTTTAATCTGATCAATTAAGGGTAGAAAATTAAACCTAAATAATTCTTTATGTTTTTTTGTGATTTTAATCCCTAAGTAAGTAAAAGAATCATTAACTAATTTAAAAGGTAAAATACCATAGCTTGGGACCTGTCTATTCAAAGAAAACAATTCACTCTTATTAAGATTTAACTTATACCCAGAAAACTCACTAAATTGAGCCAACAATGATAAGACTGCTGGAATAGATTTCTCAGGGTTAGAGATGAATAATAATAAATCATCTGCGTACAAAGATACCTTATGAATATCTGTTCCACAATTAATACCCAAAATATCCTGTGATTCTCTGATGGCAATTGCCAAAGGTTCTAAAGCGATATTAAATAGTAATGGACTAAGAGGACAACCTTGTCTAGTGCCCCGAAATAAACGAAAAAATGGAGATCTTTGATTATTAGTAAACACCGAGGCTACTGGAGTTTGATAAATCAGTTTAATCCAAGAAATAAAGGTCGGACTGAAATTAAACTTCTCCAGCACATAAAATAAGTAAGGCCATTCAACTCTATCAAATGCTTTCTCCGCATCTAATGAAATAACACATTCTGAAGTGTTATGTGAAGGAGTATAAACAATATTCAGTAATCTCCTAACATTGAAAAAAGAATAGCGATTTTTAATAAAACCGGTTTGGTCTTCCGAAATAATTTGGGCTTATACCTTCTCCAACCTGGAAGCCAGTAACTTGGAAAAGATCTTAGAATCCACATTCAATAAAGATATTGGTCTATAAGATGCACAGTCAGTAGGGTCTTTATCTTTCTTCAATATTAAGGAAATGGAAGCTCTATAAAAAGATTGTGGCAAATTCCCCAATCTAATTGCTTCTTCAAAAACCTTGCATAGCCAAGGAGAGAGAGTAGCAGAAAAACATTTTAAAAATTCTACTGTATACCCATCTGGACCTGGTGCTTTCCCAGAATTCATTGAGGAAATAACCCCTTTAATTTCTGCATCCGTGAACGGAGTATCTAATATTGAAAGATCATCGGATGATAATTTTGGAAAATTCAATTTCCCAAGAAAATCACACATGGTATTATGATCCTGAGGGAATTCAGATTGATACAGGGAGGTATAAAAGTCTTGAAAAGACTTATTTATCTCATCATGGTTAACTGTCAAATCCCCATTCTGCTGACGAACCTTAGTGATTTGACGTTTAACTCAAACATTCTTCAGCTGACTAGCTAACAGTTTTCCCGATTTATCACTATGTATATAGAAATCAGATCTGGTTTTCATTAATTGATTTTCAATCGGAGATGTAAGTAATAAACTATGTTCCATTTGAAGTTCAACCCTCTGTTTGTAAAGCTCCCTACTAGGAGTAGTCGAATATTTCTTGTCAATCTCTTTAATTTTATCAACCAATAAAAGAGTTTCCTTCTTAATGCGTTTTCTCAGACCAACAGAGTAAGAGATAATCTGTCCACGTATATACGCTTTAAAGGTGTCCCAAAGTATTCCGCAAGAAATATCTTCCGTGGAATTAGTTGAAAAGAAGAAATTGATCTGCTCCTTCATAAATTTAATAAAGTCCGGCTCTTGCAATAAGGTAGAGTCAAATCGCCATTGTCTAGCACTTAAAGCTGTATCCGTAAAATTAATAGAATGTTTTAATGGAGCATGGTCAGAAATAGCTATAATATCATAATTACAACCAATTACCGATGGAATAAAACAAGAGTCAATAAAAAAATAATCAATTCTCGAATAGGAGTGATAAACATGTGAGAAAAAAGAAAACTCTTTATCATTAGGATGACGAAATCTCCAGATATCAAAAACTCCATTATCAGTCAAAAAGGAGTTAATACAAGTGGCCGACTTATTGGGTAAAGTCTGAATAGATGTAAATTTGTCCATCAAAGGATTTAGACAACAATTAAAGTCACCACCCATTATTAACTTATATTCATTTAAATTAGGTAAAGAAGTAAATAAGGACTTAAAAAAGTCAGGACAATCCACATTTGGAGCATAAACATTAACCATAGCAACCTTTTTATTACAGAGTAAACCCGTAATTAACAAAAATCTACCATTCGGATCCGAAAGGATATCATGTTGAACAAATGCAATAGATAGATAGATACTTTATTCATCCCCATGGGGAAATTCAACTTTTTTCCAATGTCCCATACACTTGTTGTAGCAAAACTAATTACATACAATACTTAACTCAGTAAAAAATATGATATGCATCTAAATCACTATCTCAAAAAGCATTAATAATAGCTTTTTTATTTATTTATTATTTATTTATTATTATTAATAAAAAAAAAAAAAATTGAAACTCCCTTAACTTTGGCATTCGAATTCGAATGATACTGTTGACCCCGCCAAGACCTAAAAAAGCGATATTTGTCCTCCTTCCTCACATGAGTTTCTTGTACAAAAATGATAGGAGCATTAAGTCTTTGGAATACTTTGAAAATCTTCTTTCGTTTAATCGGATGGTTTAAACCATTAGTATTCCAAGACACAAAGTTAATGGTTTGAGCCATGCTTCTAAAGTCATCCCTTTGGTATAGAAAGGGTTAACCATATTATAAACTCATGCACCCGGAAGAGGAACAAAAATAAAGAGCGGACCCGGAAATGACGACATCGTAGACATAATTGTAGTTCAAGAGCAGCCCGAGTGAAAAACCTAAAACAAATTGATAAAAGAAAAATAAAAAAGGAAAACAGACCAACCCCCACCCCCACACGAAAAAGAAAAAAAGGCAAAATATGGCTAGAAAAAGGAAAAAATGTGACTAATTCTACCCCCATATCAGCGGCAGACCACTCCGTATTTAAAGGATATATGAAAAAAAACCACCCCAACTTTAAGAATTATGATCGCAATACTAAAATCTACACTTCTTAATATGCTTAGTTGTAAAAAAAAGAATATAATCACTAAAAGTTTATAAATCGGATTATAATCCAAACAAATCAAGAAGTATTTAAACTATGATAAGTGATGCATTATAGGAAGAAGACGAAAAAGGAAACAATAATGCCATCTTAAACAAAACCAAGAATATTTTGCAAAAAACCACCATCTTGATAATAAAAAAAAAATTCCCTTCGAAAGGTTAAAAATATACCTTCAAGGGAACAAAAGTAATAGTCAAAAATATAGTATAGTGGTTAAAGTGTATAAGACAGAGCGATTAATATAACGAAAGCACACTTTAACTTAACTATGAAGTATAGGATAACCCTACACCAATAGCCAGAGACTAACCCTGGTTTAAGGAATCGAAAACCATCTTTCACGATCAGAATCACTCATTTATTGGAGAGTAGTGTCTATATCAGTAGGGAAGTTCTCCTCCAAATACTTTTTTGCTTCAAAAGTAGAAAGAAAAACCTGGCGAGGAGCGTTCAGCGGGGAGATTCTGAGCTTCGCCGGGTATAAGAGCGCAGGTTTTAGATTTTTCTCATAACATTCAGACATCAGAGGTTTAAAAAGAAGCCTTTTTTTCATAATTTCAGGACTAAAATCTTCCACCAAACGGAAATAGTAATTTTGAAATTTAATCATCCCAGCCCTCCGAGCCTCACGAATGAGTTGTTCTTTGTCGTGCACGTAGTGAAACCGGACAATTACCACCGGGGGTTTGGCTGAAGCACTCGATGAACGACTCCAAATTCTATGTGCTCGGTCAAGTACCGGGGGGGTTCTCTGGAAAAACCGACGGAAACGCGTCTTTTAAAAATTGAGCAAAATATTTCGAAGGATCGCCTTTTTCTATGCCGTCTGGGAGACCAAGTATGCGTAGGTTCTGTCTTCTGGACCGATTCTCCAAATCGACACTCTTGGCTTTAAGTGTTTCCACCAGTTTAATGGTCGAAATTAAATCCTGTTGCAATTTTTCAATTGTCAAATCTCGTTTCCGAGCTTCTTCTTGCAGAGACGCGATAAGAACTTGCTGCTGGTTAATTACTGAATCCGTCTTAACCATATAATCTTGAAAAGCCTTTATATCTTGTTTAAAAACTTGATGTTGTTCATCAAATTTTCTATCCAAAACCTCCATAAACAGTTCATAAGTTAACTCAGTGCGTTGCGGTTGAGCTTGCTTCTTTCCATTACCGTTCAGGTTACGCTCCGGTTCTCGTCCTTTGGATCTAAGAGCCATTTCTGTTTGCATATCTTCAAGAATTCACAATCAAATCTTAACGATAAGCCCGAGAAAGTAGCAAGAATCTTTTGGTGTGGGTAACAATAAGTTGAATAAAGGTGATCAAAGGTTAAAAAAAAGTAAAGGTTATGGAGTGGATCTGAAACAGTACTCACTCCATGAGCGTCTCCCGCTGACCTCCGGCTCTGTTGATAAATATTGAAGTCAAATTCTGAGAAAGACGTTACCTAGGATCAGAAAATGTAGAATCCTCATGGGTAGAATTAAAAAACTGCAAGGGTAAAAAGATCTTGATGGGAGTTATATACTGAAAGGTACGTAGGATACAGGATGGAAATTACAGCAGAAGACAGAAAATGCATGTAAAAAAGGCAATGTTACGATAGTCATGGGGGATCATGCAGGTAGATTGGGGAATTAAGGTTCCCAAGAGAGGGAATTTGTAGAATGCCTGCGAGATGCTTTCTAGAACAGCTTCAGCCCATGGAGGAAAAGAACATTCTGGATTGGATGTTGTATAACCAGATTTGATTAGGGCACTATGGTAAAGCAACCTTCAGGAGGCAATGAACATAATATGATAGAATTCTCCCTGCAGTTTGAGAGGAAGGTAAAGTCAGGGGTATCAGAATTACAGTTGAGTAAAGGAAAATACAGAGGCATGAGAGTGGAGCTGGCCAACATTAATTGGAAGGGACATTGGTAGGGATGATGGCATAACAGCAAGGCTGGAGTTTTGGGGAGCAATTCAGAAGGCACAGGATAGATGCATCCTAAAGATGAAGAAGTATTCTAAAGGGAGGATGAGGGAAATGCGGCTGACAATAAAAGTCAATGACCACATAAATGGTAAAGAGAGTGGATGAAATATTGCAAAAATCAGTGGGAAGTTTGAAGATTGGGAAGTTTTTAAAAACAAACAGAAGGTAACTAAGTAAGCCATAAGCAAAATACGATGAAATATGAAGGAACACACACAAAATGCCGGTGGAACGCAGCAGACCAGGCAGCATCTATAGGAAAAAGTACAGTTGACATTTCGGGCTGAGACCCTTCGTCAGGACTAACTGAAAGAAAAGATAGTAAGAGATTTGAAAGTGGGAGGGGGAGAGGGATATCCAAAATGATAGGAGAAGACAGGACTTGGAGGGATAAAGCTAAGAGCTGGAAAGTTGATTGGCAAAAGGGATACACAGCTGGAGAAGGGAAAGGATCATGAGATGGGAGGCCTGGGGAGAAAGAAAGGGGGAGGGGAGCACCAGAGGGAGATGGAGAAAAAACAAGGAGTGATTGTGAGAGGAACAGAGAGAGAGAAAAAGGCGAGAGGAAAAAAAGGGGGGGAGGAGGAGGGAGATAATTAAATGGATAGATAGATAGATAAATAAATAAATAAGGAATGGGTAAGAAGGGGAGGAGGATATACTCCTCCTCGAGGGGAGTGTGATATACTGCGTCTGGTGCTTGCTCCCGGTGCAGCCTTCTATAGGTGGACTTGACGCAGACTGGGAGACCGTTTCATTGAACACCTACGCTCTGTCTGCCAGAGAAAGCAGGACCTCCCAGTGGCCACACATTTTAATTCCACGTCCAATTCCCATTCTGATATGTCTCTCCATGGCCTCTTCCACTGTCAAGATGAAGCCACACTCAGGTTGGAGGAACAACACCTGATATTCCGTCTGGGTAGCCTCCAACCTGATGGCATGAACATTGATTTCTCTAACTTCCATTAATGCCCCTCCTTCCCTTCTTACCCTATCCCTTATTTATTTATTTATCCCCCCGCCCTTTTTCTCTCTCTCCTTTTTTTTCTCTGTCTGTCCCTCTCACAATCACTCTTTGCCTGTTCTCCATCTCCCTCTGGTGCTCCCCTCCCCCTTTCTTTCTCCCTAGGCCTCCCATCCCATGATTCTCTCCCTTCTCCAGCTATGCATCCCTTTAGCCAATCAATTTTCCAGTTCTTAGCTTTATCCTTCCTCCTCCTGTCTTCTCCTATCATTTCGGATTTCCCCCTACCCTTCCCACTTTCATATCTTCTTTCAGTTAGTCCTAATGAAGGGTCTCGGCCCAAAACGTCAACTGTACTTCTTCCTATAGATGCTGCCTGGCCTGCTGTGTTCCACCAGCATTTTGTGCGTGTTGCTTGAATTTCCAGCATCTGCCTCGTGTTTGCAAAATATGAAGGAAAACTAGACAATAAAACAAAAGAGGATACCAAAATTTTTTACAGATATACAGTATAAAGAATAAAGGAGAGGCAAGAGTGGATATTGGACTAGTAGAAAATGACACTGGAGGGGTAGTAATTTAGGATAAAGAAATGATGGACGAATATAATAAGTATTTTGCATTATGCATCAGTCTTCACTGTTGAAGACACAACAGAATGCCCGAAATTCATGAGTGTCACAGGGCAGAAGTGAGTGTAGTTGACATTACTAACAAGAAGGTGCACGGGAAGCAGAAAGGTTTGAGGGTAGGTAAATCACTTGGACCAGATGGACTACAGAGTTCTGAAAGAGGCAGCTGAAGAGATTGAGGAGGCATTAGTAATGATCTTTCAAGATACACTAGATTTTGAAATGGTTCTGGAGGACTGGAGAACTGCAAATGTCAGTCCACTCTTTAAGAAGGGAGGGAGGCAGAAGAAAGGAAATCATAGGCCAATTAGCCTAACTTCAGTACTTGGGAAGATGTTGGAGTTCATTATTAAGGATGAGGTTTTGGGGTACTTGGAGGCACATGATAAAATAGGCCAAAGTCAGCATTGTTTCCATGAGGGGAAATCCTGCCTCGCAATCTGTTGGAATCTTTTGAGGATACAACGGGCAGGATGAGTCAGTGGATGTTGTTCACTTGGATTTTTAGAAGGCCTTTGACAAGGTGCTGCACACGAGGCTGCTTAGCAAGGTAAGAGTGCATGGTATTACGGGAAAGATGGAAGCATGGATAGGAGATTGGCTGATTGGAAGGAGTGAGAATAAATGGGCCTTTTCTGGTTGGCTGCTGGTGACTTGTGATATTCCGCAGAGGGTTGGTGTTGAGACCATTTCTTTTCAAAAGTTTTCAAAGTACGTTTATTATCAAAGCATGTATACAACTCATCCTTCTGCGGGCAGCCATGAAAAAAAAACACCATGGAACCCTGTCAAGAAAACGTCAAGCACCCAAGTAGTGGGAAAAAAATAGCACAAGCGGCAAAAAGCGAGTGAACAACATATAGAATGTCAAACATCAAATCAGTAATATTCAGTTCGGTTCAGTTTGGCATCACTCTGTTAGCTAATACAGGCCACAGGCCCGTTCTTTGCCTGAGTGGCCCAGTCCACATTGATGGTCCTGATCAAACTGCTCAAAAACAGAAGAAAAGAGTAACCAGAATCCAGGAACGCATGAAACGTGAGCCAGAACGTCCCCCAAAATGAGACCACAGCCTTGCCGTTCAATCCTAAAGTTCAAAGTAACTTTTATTATCAGAGTAGATGCAGTATATGTCTCCATGTACAGCCCTGAGATTCTTTTTCCTACGGGCATACTCAACAAATCTATAGAGTAGTAACTATAACAGGATCAATGAGAGATCAAGTAGAGCATAGAAGGCAACGAACTGTGCAAAGGCAAATACATATAAGTAACAAGAGCAATAATATTATAATTAAATCTTGTTATGTTTGTCGACATTTCTTTGTCCCAAATTACTACCCCTCCAGTGTCATTTTCTGGCAGTCCAATATCCACTCACTTTTACTCTTTATACAGTATATCTGTAATGAAAGAGCAGATTATTATTTAAATGGTAAAAAATGCAGCATGCTGCTGTGCAGAGCAACTTGGGAGTGCTTGTGCATGAATCACAATAGGTTGGTTTGCAGGTACAGCAGGATATGAAGAAGGCATAGGGAATGTTGGGCTTCATTGCTAGAGGGATTGAATTTAAGAGCAGGGAGGTTATGCTGCAACTGTACAGGGTACTGGTGAGGCTGCACCTGGAGTACTGCGTGCAGTTCTGGTCTCCTTCCTTGAAGAAGGATATACTGACTTTGGGGTCATTGCAGAGTAAGTTCATCAGGTTGATTCCAGAGATGAGGGGTTTAGGCTATGAGGAGAGATTGAGTTGCCTGGGACTGTTCTCACTGGAATTCAGAAGAATGAGAAGAGATCTTATAGAAACATAAAATTATGAAAGAGATAGGTAAGATAGAGGCAAGAAAGTTGTTTCCACTTGTAGATGAGAAAAGAGAATAGAGGTCATAGCCTCAAGATTCAGGGGAGTAAATTTAGGATGAAGGTGAGGAGGAACTTCTTTTCCTAAAGAGCGGTGAATCTGTAGAACTCTCTGCCCAATGAAGCGGTGGAGGCGACCTCAGTAAATATATTTAAAACAAGGTTGGATAGATTTTTGCATAGCAGGGGAACTAAGGGTTATGGAGAAAAGGTAAATACGTGGAGATGAGTCCATGGCCAGATCAGCCACGATCTTATTGAATGGCAGAGCAGGATCAGTGGGCCAGATGGCCTACTCCTGCTCCTATTTCTTATGTTCTTATGCATGAAATAACAAGGTAAAGTGTCCTTAAATTGAGACCATTGGTTGTGGGAACATCTCAATAGATGAGTATGCCCTTCTGTTCAAGAGCCTGATGGTTGAGGGGTAGCAACTGTTCTTGAACCTGGTGGTGGTGCGAGTCCTGAGGCACTTGTACCTTCTACCTGATGGGCATCAGCAAGAAAGGAGCATGGCCAAAGGTGGTGAGGGTCTTTGATGATGGATGCTGCTTTCCTATGACAGTGTTTCATGTAGATGTGCTCAATGGTTGGGAGGGCTTTACCCATGATGTACTGGGCCGAATCCACTACCTTTTGTAGGATTTTCCATTCAAAGGCACTGGTGTTCCCATACTGGGCCATGATGCAGCCAGTCAATACACTTTCCACTACGCATTTATAGAAGTTTGTCAAAGTTTTATATGTCATGCCGAATCTCAGCATACTCCTGAGGAAGCAGAGGTAATGTTGTGCTTTCTTTGCAATTACATTTATATGATGGGTCCAGGACAGGTCTTCTGAGAAAGTGACACCCAGGAATTTAAAGTTACTGACACTCTCCACCTCTGATCCTTCTATGAAGACTGGCTCATGAATCTCTGGTTTCTGTCCCCTGAAATCTTCTATCAGTTCCTTGGTCTTGATGACATTGAGGGAGAGTTTGTTGTTATGACACTACTCAGCCAAATTTTCAATCTCCCTTATTTTTGCTGATTCATCACCACCTTTGATACAGCCCACAACCGTCCTATCAGCAGCAAACTTGAATATGGTGTTGGAGCTGTGTTTAGTCATAGGTGTAAAGTGAGTAGAGCGGGGCTAAGCACCACAGCCCCGTGCTGCACCTGTGCTGGTTGAGATCATGGAGGAGATGTTTTTGCCAATCCGAACTGACTGGGGTCTGGAAGTGATGAAATCCAGGTTTCAATTGCACAAGAAGGTATTGAGGCCCAGGTTTTGAAGTTTACTGATTAGTTTTGAGGGGAAAATGCTGAGCTGTAATTGATAAAGAGCATCCTGATGTATGGATCTTTGCTATCCAGATGTTCCAAGGTTCCATGGAGAGCCAATGCGATGGCATCTGCTGTAGACCTTTGGCTTCAGTGGGCAAGTCGGAGCGGATCCAAGTCACCACACAGAGAGGTGCTGATATGCTTCATCATTATCCTCTCAAAACACTTCATCACTGTGGATGTAAGTGCAACTGGGTGATTGTCATTGAGGCAGTTCACCATGCTCTTCTTGGGCACCGGTATGATTGAAGCCTGTTTCAACCACAGTCAGCTGAAGTGAGAGTTTGAAGATATCCATGAACACACCATCGAGTAAGTCAACACTAATCTTTAGTTCTTGGCCAGTACTTTCGGACTGGATGCTTTCCCTGGATTCACCCACCTGAAGGCAGCCCGCACGTCATCTTCAGATCATCAGGAGTTATGAGGGATTTGCGATGGTTTCTCCATTTTCTGACAACGTGGATCCCAAGACTCCTGCACTTTCCTCTGACAGCAGCTAGTTAGAAAGAGAGAAAGATGGGTCAAATGCAGCCGGATGGCAACAAAAACCCACCTATACTCTACTCTTGTCTGCATTGACTTCATCCTTGCTTGCTGCCTCAATCAGAGAGAAACAATGGAGTTGATCATGGGTTCACGCCCTTGACGCCTCATTTGAAGAGAAGCAATGGAGTTCATCATGGGCTCACTCCCTGCCTCAATGCCTCCAGGCCACACACTCCGCTCCAAACCTCAGTGAACTCCCGCAGAGACAGCAAAGCACTAGATTGCTCAGTCGGCCGCAAAGCACACCATCAAAATCTAAATCACAGTTTCCAATCACTCACAACTTAGTAAAGAATCATATTTGAAAAGAAAAGAAATAAGAGAAGTAAAAAGAGTAGTTTTCTGAACTGTCAGCAGGATGTCGCTGTTGGTCACGTTATTTGCTGGTGCCATCTTCCCACAAAAATTTTGTTATATGTCAATGATTTGGATGATGGAACTTTGTGGCCAAATTTGGTGATATAGCTAATTGGAGGGACAGGTGGTGTTGAGGAAGCAGGGATTCTGGAGAAGGATTTAGATTGAGAGAAAGGGCAAAAAAAGTGGCAGATGGAATATAGTATAAGGAAGTACATGGTCATGCACTTTTGTAAAAGGAATAAAGGACTATTTTCCAAATGCGGAAAAAATTCAATAATCAGAGGTGCAAAGGAACTTGGAAATCCTTGTGTGGGATTCACTAAAGGTTAACTTGTAGGTTGAGTCGGTAGTAAGGAAGGCAAACTGCAATTTTTGCATTCATTTTGAGAGAATTAGAATATAAGAGCAAGGATGTCATGGTAAGGCTTTGTAATGCCTTGGTCTGACCACACTTGGAGTAGTGTGAGCAGATTTTGGTCTCATATCTAAGAAAAGATATTCTGGCATTGGAGAGGATCCAGTAGAGGTTCACAAGACTGATTGTGGGAATGAAAGAGTTAACATACGAAGAGTATTTGTTGGCTCTGGGCCTGTACTTGTTGGAATTTAGAAGAATAAGGGAGAATCTCCCTGAAACCTACGGAATACTGAAAGAGCTAGCTGTGGAGAGAATGCTTACTGTCATGGGCGAGTTTGGGACCAGAGGGCACAACCTCAAAATAAGGAGATGTCCATTTAAAACAGAGATGAGGAGGAATTTCTTTCGCTAGACTGTAGTGAATCCCTGGACTTTATTGCCACAGATAAGTGTGGAGGCCACATCATTGAGTATATTTAAAGTGATAGGTTTAAGTTCTGATTAGTCAGGCTGTCAAAGGTTACAGAGGGAAGGCAGGAGAATGGGATTGAGAGCAATAGTAAATCAGGCATGATGGAATTTTGCAGCAGGCTTGATGGGCTGAACTGCCTAATTCTCTGCCTATGTCTTGTGGTCTTACCTTATTGAGTTGGAAACATTAGGTGTGGGATATGTAACTTGAAGTTCAGCTTAGTGTCGCATTTATCACCAATATGATGATCAGTCTGGTTCAGCTTCAGTAGGTGGCCTGGGAGGAATTTGGAGTTGACGTCCAGCCTGTATTGAAGAACTCTAGATATTCACCAAAGGATGCAATTGCCCTCTCAGTTGATCGAGAGTCACTGTACCAATAAGATGTGACTGAATAATCCTTTCTGACCAGTCACAATTACATGCATTTTTATACAATTGGATCTTTTGAAGAAATTATGACAGTATCCCAAGCGGAGAAAATCAAGAACTCCGAGGTTAATTGGATGAGTCAGTTTGCAAGCATCAAGTGACAAAGACATTTTCACTGCCAAGTTATTAGTAGTGAGTTTGAACCCGTTTATTTATTTGCATCTTTTCCTCATTATGTCAGCTGGAAAAGTCTGACTTAAAACCTCTCAAAAGCTTCAGAGCAGAATTGAAATTCAGTTTCCAGTTAATGGAACTCTTTGAACTCCACAGTGAGCGTGTAAGTCAGTATAATTTTTATTGATATGGTTTTAAAACCCAAAGATTAACTTAAAGCTTATAATATCCTTCCTATTTACTGTTTGCTCCTTTCATTTTCAATGGTCTATAAATGAAAAGACACACGAACTATGAAGAAATGATAAGCCAACCCCATGGTTAAATGGATTGGATGGGAATCAGGCGTAGCCTGGCACCCATAGTAATAAGCAGCAATAGTGAAGAGTGTGGCCTCAATTTATAATCTGAACGTTTCTACATTGAGAACCTGGTGTGGCTCCATAGTGACACATCACTACTTTCTCCTGTCCACATTGTGATTTCATTAAACAGCGGGTTTGGACGAGTGGGGTGGAGGGTGTTTGGTGATACATCTGGCTGAGCTTCTACATACAGTGATCCTGGTTGAATACTGACCTCTGGTGCTGTCTCTGCATGCATTTCCTCAGGTTTCCTCCCACATTCCCAAGATGTTTTAGTGTGTTACTTGGCCACTGTAAATGACCCCTTGTGTAGGTGAGTGGTGCGAGAATCTCTGAGGCCTCTGTTGGTCAGGGTCGATGATGGATGTTGTGACCTAGCTGTCTGAATACACAAAGCCATGGGGAGACACATGCCATGGGGAGACACACACCATGGGGAGCATTTTAGAGGTAGTGGGAGCTTGTCCCCACTACCAACCCGGGCTATAACAACCCAAGGAACCTTAAAAATGAATAATGGTGCTGTTAAAGTGTTAAAGACCTTGCGCCATGGAAACAGGCCCTTCAGCCCACTATGTCTGTTCTGACATCAAGGACCTATCAGCATTGATCACACCGCAGAAGTGTCTGCAACTTCCAGTGCAATGGCACTTCAAAAGGTCATCTAAGTACTTCTGCAACAATCTGACAGTACCTGCCTCCATCATTTCTGTAGGAGGTGTGTTCCAGACTTTAACACACACTGGGTGAAATAATTCGCCACTGATATTCCTATGCCTTATTTTAAACCTGTGTTGTCTAGTCATAGGCTTCAATGGTAAGGATTAAAGGGAAGGGTACAAAAGTCATCAGATGAGGCATGATTGAAAGCTTTTTAATATTCTCCTCAGTCCTGAGTGAAGGATAAAGCAACTATTTAACCCTGTTTTAATTACACCCTGATTATGACAGAAAAAGAGGCCATTCATCCCATTGGACCCATGCTGTCTCTAAAGGAGTAATCCTCTTGGTCCCACTCTCCCTCTTTGTAGCCCCTAAAATATTTTGCCTTTAACATATGCCTATCAACTCCTCTTTGATTCTTTTCTGCCACTTACCCATGCTTAGGGGTAAATAACCTACCAGCACATCTTTGGAATTTGGAAGGAATCCAGACCACCCACACAGATTCTACGCAGGCAGCACTAGAAGTCAGGGTTGAGCTGGTACCTGGAGTAGTGAGGCAGCAATTCAAGCATTTTTTTAAATTTCAAAAATCAACTATACTACTAATAAAATATATATACAAAGAGACAAATAGTACAAAAACTTTTTACGTTCAGTCATTAGGTCAGTCCATTCAGTGGTGTTAACAATTTTTCGAGTGTGGTACCATTATAACTCACTACCTGCTGCATCATTGCAACTTCCCCATTGTACACTCAATGGCCGCATTATTAGGCATGTCCTGTACCTAATAAAGTGGTTTAGGTGGCAAATTCTGGCTGTGCCAATGGTGCCTGCATCTCGTGGATGTACACAATGAGGCAGGAATGAGGGAATCAGTAGGAGTGACTTATAAAAACTCCCAGAGTGTGAGATTTAGGAGGCAAACATAGGAAAGTCAAGCAGGTCAAAGTTCACAATGTTCAAGGAATCCACTGTGCTGCTCTTCCACTTTAAGCCCTGTAGTTAGTCAGCTCTTCACTGTGAATGGCTCTCAACCCCGAGCTGCTGTAATCCATTTCAACAGTGTTAATGTATTGGCCAACCTAACAACCGTCCATCTCTCCGCTCTCTGGCATTTTGTTAGATGAAAAGCAGAATCAATGAGCTGACACTGCAGAATTACAAAGAACGTTCCATTCGGATTTTCTGAGCTGTGTTGCAGGATTCAGATTGAATCAGCCACACATCTACAGGAGATGTCTGCATTATTTCATCTTTGCTGGCTGAAGAAGATGAAGAAGAAAGCCGTCATCGGGACACCATTGTGACGGCATTTTTTTAGCAGGCTTTCTTATTTTTACGAGGCCGAGTTGCTAGCTCAACACTCAAACCCAGCACGGATGGAAAGCGTGCAAGGGAACCGCTAGATTTGAACTCGGGAGCCTTTGCTCCGAAGTCCGGCGCTGATACCACTACGCCACCAGCCGGCAATTATAAATCGGTGGCTGGCAATTATAAAAATACACACTGACACACTCCTCCAGAAGATTTTTTTGCAAATTGTAAGGATTGCTGAGTTTTAAGTGCAAGGCTGTTGTTAATGGCTTCAATGATCTTTAACTTGCCCAAGAATGGAAACTTCTACATGATTTGAGACATAGAAACATAGAAAACTTACAGCACAATATAGGCCCTTCGGCCCACAAAGTTGTGCCGAACATGTCCCTACCTTAGAAATTACTAGGCTTGTCTATAGACCTCTATTTTTCTAAGCTCCATGTACCTATCCGAAAGTCTCTTAAAAGACACTATTGTATTTGCCTCCACCACCGCTGCCGGCAGCCCATTCCACGCACTCACCACTCTCTGAGTAAAAAACTTAACCCTGTCAACTCCTCTGTACCTACTCCCCAGCACCTTAAACCTGTGTCCTCTTGGGGCAACCATTTCAGCCCTGGGAAAAAGCCTCTGACTATCCATATGATCAATACCTCTCATCATCTTATACACCTTATCAGGTCACCTCTCATCCTCCATCGCTCAGAGGAGAAAAGGCAGAGTTCACTCAACCTATTCTCATAAGGCATGCTCCCCAATCCAGGCAACATCCTTGTAAATCTCCTCTGCACCCTTTCTATGGCTTCCACATCCTTCCTGTAGTGAGGTGACCAAAACTGAGCACAATACTCTAAGTGGGGTCTGACCAGGGTCCTATATAGCTGCAACGTTACTTCTCAGTTCCTAAATTCACTTCCATGATTGATGAAGGTCAATACACCATATGCCTACTTAACCACAGAGTCAACCTTCGCAGCTGCTTTGAGCATCCTATGGACTCAGACCCCAGGATCCCTCTGATCCTCCACACTGCCAGGAGTCTTACCATTAATACTATATTCTGGCATCATATTTCACCTGCCAAAGTGAACCACTCACACTTATCTGGGTTGAACTCTATCTGTCATTTCTCAGCTCAGTACTGCATCCTATCAATGTCCCGCTGTAACCTCTGACAGCCCTCCACACTATCCACAACACCTCCAACCTTTGAGTCATGAGCAAACTTAGTAACCCATCCCTCCACTTCCTCATCCAGGTCATTTATAAAAATCACGAAGAGTAAGGGTCCCAGAACAGATCCCTAAGGCACTCCATTGGTGACCGATCTCCATGCAGAACATGACCCATCTTCAACCACTCTTTGCCTTCTGTGGGCAAGCCAGTTCTGGATCCACAAAACAATGTCCCCTTGGATCCCATGCCTCCTTACTTTCTCAGTAAGCCTTGCATGGGGTACCTTATCAAATGCCTTGCTGAAATCTATATACAGTGGCATGCAAAAGTTTGGGCACCCCTGGTCAAAATTTCTGTTACTGTGAATAGTTAAGTGAGTAGAAGATGAACTGATCTCCAAAAGTCATAATGTTAAAGATGAAGCATTCTTTTCAACATTTTAAGCAAAATTAGTGTATTGTTTTTGTTTTGGACAATTTTAGAGTGAAAAAAAGGAAAGGAGCACCTTGCAAAAGTTTGGGCACTCCAAGAGATTTGAGCTCTCAGATAACTTTTACCAAGATCTCAGACCTTAATTAGCTTGTTAGGGCTATGGCTTGTTCACAGTCATTGTTAGGAAAGGCCAGGTGATACAAATTTCAAAGCTTTATAAATACCCTGACTCCTCAAACCTTGTCCCAACAATCAGGTGCCATGGGCTCCTCTAAGCAGCTGCTTAGCACTCTGAAAATTAAAATAAATGATGCCCACAAAGCAGGAGAAGGCTATAAGAAGATAGCAAAGTGTTTTCAGGTAGCTGTTTCCTCAGTTCTTACTGTAATTAAGAAATAGCAGTTAACAGGAATGGTGGAGGTCAAGTTGAGGTCTGGAAGACCAAGAAAACTTTCCAAGAGAACTGCTCATAGGATTGCTAGAAAGGCAAATCAAAATCCCCGTTTGACTGCAAAAGACCTTCAGGAAGATGAGCAGACTCTGGAGTGGTGGTGCACTGTTCTACTCTGCAGCGACACCTGCACAAATATGACCTTCATGGAAAAGTCATCAGAAGAAAATCTTTACTGCATCCGCACCACAAAATTCAGCATCAGAAGTTTGCAAAGGAACATCTAAACAAGCCTGATGCATTTTGGAAGCAAGTCCTGTGGACTGATGAAGTTAAAATAGAACTTGTTGGCTGCAATGAGCAGAGGTATGTTTGGAGATAAAAGGATGCAGAATTTCATGAAAAATCACTTCTCCAACTGTTAAACTCAGGCGTGGATTGATCATGCTTTGGGCTTGTGTTGCAGCCAGTGGCACGGGGAACATTTCACTGGTAGAGGGAAGAATGAATTCAATTAAATACCAGCAAATTCTGGAAGCAAACATCACACCATCGGTAAAAAAGCTGAAGATGTAAAGAGGATGGCTTCTACAACAGGATAATGATCCCAAACATATCTTAAAATTCACAATGGAGTACCTCAAGAGGCACAAGCTGAAGATTTTGAAATGGCCCATATAGTCCCCTGACCTAAACATCATCGAAAATCTGTGGATAGACCTCAAAAGAGCAGTGCATGCAAGACAGCCCAAGAATCTCACAGAACTAGAAGCCTTTTTCAGGGGAGAATGGGTGAAAATCCCCCAAACATGAATTGAAAGACTTTTAGCTGGGTACAGAAAGCGTTTACAAGCTGTAATACTTGCCAAAGTGGGTGTTACTAAGTACTGACCATGCATTGTGCCCAAACTTTTGCTTCGGGTCCTTTTTTTTTGTTATTTTGAAACTGTAAAAGATAGAAATCAAAAAGTAATGTTGCTTAAAATATTAAAGAAATATGTCATCTTTAACTTTATGCCTTTTGAAAATCAGGTCATCTTTTACTCACTTAGCTATTCACAGTAACAGAAATTTTGACCAGGGGTGCCCTAACTTTTGCATGCCACTGTACACTACATCTACTGCTCTGCCTTCATCAATGTGTTTAGTCACATCCTCAAAAAAATCAATCAGGCTCATAAGGCACGACCTGCCCTTGACAAAGCCATGCTGACTATTCCTAATCATATTATACCTCTCCAAATGTTCATAAATCCTGCCTCTCAGGACCTTCCATCAACTTACCAACCACTGAGGTAAGACTCACTGGTCTATAATTTCCTGGGCTATCTCTACTCCCTTTCTTGAATAAAGGAACAACATCTGTTAACAGATGGTGACCAACTCGAAACAAACTTCTCTCTCTCTCTTTCTCTTTTTTTTCTTTCTCTCCCCCTCTCTCCCTCTCTCTCTCCCCCTCTCTCCCTCTTGCTTTTTCCACCCCCCCCTTCTCACTCCCTTCCAATATTTGTGATGCTGGAAGGGCTAAATTCAATACAATGGAGAGGGCATTTGGTTTTGGTCATAGAGAAGTCTGCATTGTTAACTACTGGTTTGCACGAACCCTACATTAATCCCATTGATTCTTCTCCTCTTGTTCTCCACAGATTCTACCCCTCATCAACCTACTAGGGGCAATTTATAGTGACTAATTAACCACTAACATAAACAGTACTGTGCAAAACTCTTAGGCATCCTAGATCTATATATACATGTATCTAACAATTCTGCACATTACAATATCTTTGCAATATGTCTATGAATGTTGTCAGTCATCCAGGTCATTGTATATCAAGCAGTACTTGACATCTTGGTATTTTTCTGATGTTGCCTCAAGAAGACAACAGCTATCATTAAACATCCTCTTCATTCAGGCCATGGCATTTTCTCACAGCTACCACTGGGCAAGAGGTACAGAAGCCTGAAGTCACAACCACTAGGATTAAGAACATCTACTTAACTTCAACTAATTGGTTCTTGAACTAACCTACTCAGCTCAAATCGCTGCCTCAGTAAAGCAACACAACGACCACTTTGAACACGTTGCTGTACAATAGACTATATGCCTGTGATTTTGCTGCAAGTGAGGTTTTCATTGCATGCATATGTGCACACATGTGTTTGTGCATATGGCAATAAACTTGACTTTGAGTTGATGTGGAAGCCCCCAGGGGAAACCCACACATCCACAGAGAAACTGCAAACACTGGACTTGAACCAGGGGCTCTGGAGCTATGATGTAGTGATTCCACTGGCTGCATTGCAATTACAGTTTTACCCAGTCATCTACCACACTGGTCAAAACAGTAGCAACATTCTCGGAACAGTCTACACAGTTGCAAAACACTAGCCCATTTGGGAAAAAAACTTATTGTTCTCAATGCAAAACACACCTCAACCAATCAAAACAACATATACTTGCAACAAAAATGAATAATTCTATTAAAATATTTGCACACAGCGTTACATCACTAACACATACAGTACTGCGCCTGGGACTTTTGCACAGTACTGTAGTAATTATATGCACTGTACAGCTGCCGCAAAAAATAACATTTCATTTCATGACATACGTGAGAGGTGATAAACCTGGTTCTGATCTGGGTCTCTATTGTGGATTGAGAGTGGGAAGGGGGCAGGGAGAGGGGAGTCATGGTTGGGAAAGGGGAAAGAGAGCGAGGAGGGAATGGGAAGCACCAGAGAGACATTCTGTAATGATCAATAAACCAGTTGCTTGGAATCAAATGACTTTACCTGGTGTCTCAGGGCTGGACGTGTCTGCACCCACACAACCAGCCGCTCTGGCACTCCTTCTCTGCCACCTGTCCCACACCCCCCTTGAAGCACTCCCCCTTCACCATTCCCAACATCCTTTAATTCCTCCAGATTTACAAACTCGCTCTCCACTCGACGTTGATGGATACAGTACTGTGCAAAAGTCTTAGGCACTCTAGCTATGTATATAGAATCATAGAAACATAGAAAACCTACAGCACTATACAGGCCTTTCGGCCCACAATGCTGTGCTGAACATGTACTTATTTTAGAAAGTACCTGGGGTTACCCATAGCCCTTTATTTTTCCAAGCTCCATGTACCTATCCAGGAGTCTCTTAAAAGACCCTTTTGTATCTGCCAGCCTCCACCAACATTGCTGGTAGCCCATTCCTCGCACTCACCACACTCTGCATAAAAAACTTACCCCTGACATCTCCTCTGTACCTACTTCCAAGCACCTTATAACTGTGCCCTCTCATGCTAGCCATCTTAGCCCTGGGGAAAAGCCTCTGACTATCAATACGATCAATGACTTCCATCATCTTATACACCTCTATCAGGTCACCTCTCATCTTCCATTGCTCCAAGGAGAAAAGGCCCAGTTTACTTAACCTATTCTCATAAGGCATGTTCCCCAATCCAGGCAACACCCTTGTAAATCTCCTCTGCACCCTTTCTATGGCTTCCACATCCTTCCTGTAGTGAGGTGACCAGAACTGAGCACAGTACTCCAAGTGGGGTCTGACCAGGGTCCTAAATAGCTGCAACATTACCTCTCAGCTCTTGAACTCAGTCCCACAGTTGCTGAAGACCAATGCACCATATAGCTTCTTAACCATACTGTCAACCTGCGCAGCAGCTTTGAGTGTGCTTTAGACTCGGACCCCAAGATCCCTCTGATCCTCCACACTGCCAAGAGTCTTACCATTAATACTATATTCTGCCATCATATTTGACCTACCAAAATGAACCACCTCACACTTATCTGGGTTGAACTCCACCTGCCACTTCTTAGCCCAGTTTTGCATCCTTTCAATGTCCTGCTGTAACCTGTGACAGCCCTCCACACTATCCACAACACCCCCAACCTTTGTGTCATTAGCAAATTTACTAACCCATCCCTCCACTTCCTCATCCAGGTCATTTATTAAAATCATGAAGAGTAAGGGTCCCAGAACAAATCACTGAGGCACACCATTGGTACAAGACCTGCATGCAGAATATGACCCGTCTACAACCACTCTTTGCCTTCTGTGGGCAAGCCAGTTCTGTATCAACAAAGCAATGTCCCCTTGGATCCCATGCCTCCTTACTTTCTCAATAAGCCCTGCATGGGGTACCATTTCAAATGCCTTGCTGAGATCCATATACACTACATCTACTGCTCTACCTTCATCAATGTTTTTAGTCACATCCTCAGAAGATTCACTCAGGCTCACCAGGCACGACCTGCCTTTGACAAAGTCATGCTGACTATTCCTGATCATATTATACCTCTCTAAATGTTCATAAATCCTGCCTTATAGGATCTGCTCCATCATGTATACGTGTGCCTACAACTTTTGCTCAGTACTGTACCAGCAATTATTGCATAGTCACCAGTGAAACACTGACCATCCTTATCACTGAGGCATAAAATTAACATTTTAGTCAGTTGTTCAGTGTGATACTTGTTGCTGACCATGTCTAATGCTGGAGATCGGTACCTTTACTCCATTATTGTAAGTATAATGATAACAACTCCAATCATGAGTGGGAACATTGAAGGACCAACAGAATGAGATGCAAGAATTAAAACACACTCAGCAATTAACTATCTTTTGCTTCATGAAAATCAAAGACAAAATTGCTCACACTTTACATGTCTCTCTGATAACTAATATACAGTACATATTTCATCTATTCTGTCCCTATTGTTGGGTCACTTTTTCATCAACAGAGCTGACTGTGCTCCCTAGCGATGCAGCAGGGGAATTACCTGCTGGAATGCCTGATCCAGCAGTCTGATACAGTGATTATCCGACAAACTTCAGTCATAGCATCCATCAGTGGCATTTGGTCATAAGGGTGCTTGTCATGGTCCTTTCATCTTCAGGAGGGGAGAAAAACTCTTCAGTAGGGTTGAGGAACGAGAAGTATGGTGGAAGGAATTCCATGGACACGTATGGATGAGCATAAAATCGATCTGTCACTGCAGATGAGTGGTGGAAAGATAACATTGTCCCATATGATGACATCGTGTGGCTAATTGATCCTGGTATCCTGTACTTCCTTGGACGCTAAGAGTTGTTTGTAGAGCCCATCAAGGAATGTGATAAGGCATGGGGTGTTATTTGGCCCAATCATTGGGGGGGGGGGGGGGGGGAGGTGCCAGAACACCAGTGCCTGATATGGTTGCACATATGGGAATATTTGAACTTCTCTAGCATGTTGCCCTTTGCCCTATAACAATCCTCCCTTGACATCTTGCCTGAGACAAGGTTGGCGTACTGACAGATTTGAAATGATTGCTTAATTCCTTGCAAAGTGGTGCCACTTTGAGTCAATGATGTAGGATTGATGTTTGTCAGCTGGGGGCATTTGATTATGTTTCCTTGACCTGACACTTCCAGTGGATTTTGGTGTCTTCTGGTGACTGCTGTGTTGAATGTTTTGCAATAAGTTCAGTAGGAATTGAGACAGGTGTGCATGCTCTGTGAAATGGTTGACTGTTGTGCCGTGGTGCTTTCGATTTTGCTCATATGGAGTTTAGAATTTACCACATGTGCTGCTGGCTTGATCAAGGTGTTTAGGCAACTGAGAAAAACTGGTAACCCCTAGTGAGGAACTTCCTTCAGGATTGAACACGGAGCCTCCATTTGTGTCTTGGAGGTGGGGGCAGTGGTTTGATACTGATAAAATAGCTTTTGACGTGTTACGTCAAATATCTGCGAGGGTATGAGAGTGAGGAATAATTTAAATCCAGTTGAAGTTCAAAGTCAATGTAATTTTATTTTCAGGGCACATGTATGTCACCATATACAATTCTGAGATTCATTTTCTTGTGGGCATACTCAATAATCTATAGAATAATAACCATAACAGAATCAATGGAAGACTGTCCAACTAGGGTTTTCAACCAGAGTGCAGAAGACAACAAACTGTGCAAATGCAAATATAAATAAAGGGAACGTGAGATGAAGAGTCCTTGAAAGTGAGTCCATTATTTGTAGGAACATTTCAATAATGGGGCAGTGAAGTTGAGTGAAGTTATCCCCAACAAATTGATTGCCCATTTCCCTTCACAGACACTGTCTGACCCACTGATTTCCTGAATTGTTTTTTGTGTTGCTCTGCCTGAATTACCTGCAGTCCTATTGTATTTCTTGCTTAAAATTTGGAATGAATTTGGAAAGGAGATACAGTAAATGAGGTGCACATCAGCTGTGAACCAAAGGACAAACCAGGTGCTGGAGGTGAAGACTTTTCAAAAGAACTGCAGATGCTGAAAATCTGAAATAAAAATAGAAAATGCTAGAAACTCCTAGCAGGTTGGGCAGCAACTGTGAAGAGTGAAACAGAGTTAATTGTTTTAGGTTTCTTACAAGAATCATCCCTTGTAATAATGACCAGAGAGGTAGAGAGAGATCTGTATTTGGTGACAAGTACCTTTATTGTTTCAACAGAAATGCACATGAACTTACACATCCAATGCTTGTGTGCACACCTACTAAGTTTTCCTGACCTTCCATGAACAGTCAAAGAACAGAAAAGACTTAAGACAGTTAAGAAAGACTTTCTGCTGCTGGGCATGTGTTCCTTGTAGTCCCGTTTTGAATCTCTATGTGTCCCTGGGGCATCTCACATCGTGATAGTTGGTCTCCTACAGAGTTACAGCCACCAGCACGCTTGAAGCATCTGCCTTATATTCATTTCTTACCAATTCAAATGTTGCATTCCAGTGACATTGGCTGTAGGTCATGTGTCTGCCCTTTAACACCTTTTTAATTGGCTCTGCTCCAGGCCAGCATCCATTGATTGCCCTCTTCCCAGAAAGAGACAATCAGTAATTTATGGCTCTTCTCAATCAGCAAATTGCTTGAATCATGCAGAACAAATACAGATCCCAACAGTCAAAAACCTGCATGTTATATCCAACCAAAGAACATCTCACAAGTAACTTTCAATTTGAAAATGATCTCTAGTCCAGCAGATTACCTGAGGCATCATTGTGTCTACTTTAAAAAGCTGATCAAGCCAAGTGACTGACTCACAAAATGGAGAATAGAATGTCTTCATAAAATGGCAACCTCCATCTCTAAGCACACAGCAAGATCAAAGACAATTAGTCTGTCTGCTTCCACTATCCTCAAAGTCACTGATTTGTAGACTGTAGTTCTTTCTGGCCAACAGGTTCATCATATCTGTCCATTATAATTTGAAGTACTGGCAATGACTATCCTGCTGCTGTTGCCACGGGAACCAGTGTTTTGGGAACCCAACCAAAGAGATGATTATGGACTTTAGGAAAGTACAGGCTGACCACTACTCATTGCAAATAATTGGCTCCTTCGTGAAGAGAGTTGGCAGCACTGCGTTTCTGGGAGTGCACATAACAGCCGGTCTCCCCTGGTCACCCAACACTATCTCTTTGTTCAAGATAGCACAACAGCATCTCCACTTCCTGAGAAGATTAGTATGAGCGAGGCTTTATCCATTCCCACCCCCCATTCTAACCAATTTTACAGGAGCACAATCGAGAGTGTCCTGACTAAATGCATTACTAGCTGTTACGGGTATTGCAAGGCATATGACCTGAAGTCCTCATAAAGGCTTGTGAGGACTCCTGAGAGGATCATCTTTTCCATGTAACAGAGATATACACAGGTATCCCCCGCTTTTCGAGAGTTCGCTTCACGCCACTTCGATTTTACAAAAGACCTATATTAGTACCTGATTTTGCTAACCAAAAGAAATCTGAAGAGGATTCTCGCTTTCACGAAAAAAGTTGAAAAGCGAAAATAACGTTCAGCGTTTGTTTTGCAGTGAACGTTACAGAGGCAGCGCGCACCCTGAGTAGGGAGTGTGCTTTATCTCGAGTTATTTGTGCATCTGTTAGCAAGATGTGTCCTAAGGTATCAGAAAAGCCTAAGAGAGCTCGTAAGGGTGTTACGCTTAGCATAAAACTGGATGTAATTAAGCGTTTCGATCGTGGTGAACGGAATAACGACATTGTGCGTGCGTTGAACTTGCCTGCATCCTCCATCCGTACTACTTACACGCAGAGAGAAAGAATCTTGAAAGCCACTGATGTTACCATTGGTTCTGCTAGTAGCATATCATTCCTGCTTTTACGATATGTTAGTGTTATTTTAGGTTTTATGTATTATTTGGTATGATTTTATTAATTCATAATAAAATATTATGATTTGTAAGTTATTTTTTGGGTCTGCTCAAAAATCTTTCCCATATAAATTAATGGTAATTGCTTCTTCGCTTTATGTCATTTCGGCTTATGAAGGGTTTCATAGGAATGCTCTTCTTTCGGATAGTGGGGGATACTTGTATCTAAACCACTGCATATGCAAAGTCAGTGATCCTTTCCATCCGTCCAACAATCTCTTTGACCCCCTACCATCAGGCAGGAGGTACTGTAGCATTTGGACAGGAACTGTTAGGATGGGAAACAGCTTCTTCCCCCAACCCGTAAGACTACTGGACTTGCTGCCACCATTCATGTCTGATCAAGTATGAAGCACCAGTAGCATTATACTGTTTACTTTTTAACTTGAGTTTTAAGTGCACCTTAATATTTGTTAATTTATTTGTGTAATGCATTTTATGCACTGTGTAAGTTATACTGTATGTACTGTAATGTGTGTGCACCTTGGTCCAGAGGAACATTGTTTCATTTGGTATACATATGTACGGATGAATGACAATAAACTAAACTTGATCTTGAACTTCGTCCAAGCTACAGATGGAAGAATACTCCTGCACACAGGTGCCAAGGCTCTGACATGTAATCGATTCTGTTACGTATGCGCAGAGCAAGAATGACAACAGAGCAGTAAGATTAAATGATTTTATTGAGTGATGTTAGCTATGGAACACACTGGGCAACTTACAGTACAGGAGCAATGAACTAAACTTCACCAAGATGAAAACATGCACACTTGAAAGTCCGTGCTCAAAGGAGAGTGCCCTCTACACATAGCAGGCTCAATCGATTCACCGTGCGATCACTTGATTCTCGCAATCGATCTGATATGGTTCTACCCTCTCCCCAATACATGGGAACTACAGAGGAAAGGAATAGAGAACTAAACTGAGAAAAAAAATGATGTAGTGTTTATCCCACTTGCTACCGGTCAGCTGGCTGGTGCATGGCACATTCTTGCAATCAATCCAATACGGTCCAAATTCTAGCAGTATTGTTCAGAAGTATCTTCACACAGCTAATTATTGCATTATCACCGAACAAGATCAAATTAGCTCTGAACTCCTGCTGACTGTTGGCAAAATATCCTCCCTAAAAACATCATACAAAGCAGTACTCCTGCTAACAAAGCAGCTTAACATCCTCACATACAGCCCTCAGAATAGAAAACATAGAAATATAGAAAATCTACAGCACACTACAGGACCCACAATGTTGTACCAACCATGTAACCTACTCTAGAAGCTGCATAAAAATTCCCTACTGCATAGCCATCCATTTTTCTAAGCTCCATGTACCTATCTAAGAGTCTCTTAAAAGACCTTATTGTATCTGCCTCTACCATCTTCGCTGGCAGTGCATTCCATCCACCCATCACTCTCTGTGTGTAAAACTTACCCCTGACATCCCCTCTGTACCTACTTCCAAATACCATAAAACTACGCCCTCTCGTGATAGCCATTTCAGCCTGGGGAAAAGCTTCTGACCATCCACACGATCAATGCCTCTCGTCATCTTATACACCTCTATCAGGTCACCTCTCATCCTCTGACGTTCCAAGGAGAAAAGGCCAAGTTCACTTAACCAATTCTCATAGGCATGCTCTCCAATCAGGCAACGTCCTTGTAAATCTCCTCTGCACTCTCTCTATAGCATCCACATCCTTCCTGTAATGAGGTGACCAGAACTGAACACAGTACTCCAAGTGGGGTCTAACTAAGGTTTTATATAACTGTAATATTACCTCACAGCTCTTGAACTCAATCCCACGGTTGATGAAGACCAACTGAAATGAGCCACTTCACACTTATCTGTGTTGAGCTCCATCTGCCAGTTCTCAGCCCAGTTCTGCATCCTAGTAGTGTCCTGCTGTAACCTCTAACAACCCTCCAGACTATCCACAACACCCCCAACCTCTGTGTCATCAGCAAACTTACTAAACCACCCTTCTACTTCCTCATCCAGATCATTTATAAAAATCACTAAGAGGAGGGGTCCCAGAACAGATCCCTACGGAACACCGCTGGTCACCTTCATGCAGAATATGAACTATCCACAACCACCTTTTTCCTTCTGTTGACAAGCCAGTTCTGGATCCACAAAGCAAGGTCTCCTTGGATCCCATACCTCATTACTTTCTGAATGAGCCTTGCATGGGGAACCTTATCAAATGCCTTACTGAAATCTATATACACTCCATCCACTGCTCTACCTTCATCAGTGCGTTTTGCTATATCCTCAAAGAATTTAATCAGGCCCTTGACAAAGTCATACTTATGATCCCTAATCAGATTATGACACCATGAGATTATAATGGTGCTTGGTGGCAGTCTTACTGATTTACATTACATTCAGATGTACAGAAAGTCCTTGAACGTAGTTTATAATCCACCCTTATCAATACTATTTCTCTAACTAAAATAAGGATTTCTTCTGCCCTACTGTTATAAGACTGTTAAGTGATTCTCTAGCATGATAAACATAGAACACTAAACAACAAAGTACAGGCCCTTCAGCCCACAATGTTGTGCCAACCTTTTAACTTACTTCAAGTTCAATCTAACCCTTCCCTTCCACATAGCCCTCCATCTTTCTTACATCCATGTACCTATCTAAGTGTCTCCTAAATGTCTCTCTAACATATCTGTCTCTACCACCATCCCTGACATTGTGTTTCATGCACTTACCACTCTCTCTGTAAAAACCTTCTGTTGATATCCCCTCTATAGAAAAGTCTCCAATCGCATTAAAAGTATGTCCTCTTTCTGTCCTGGGGAAAAGGCACTGGCTGTCCACTCTATTTATGCCTGTTATCATCTTGCAAATCTCTATCAAGATAAATGACTCTTGGCCGCGATCTGCCCGGTTATAACTTTGCATCTTATTCTCTTCTTGCACTTCCCTAGAAACACCTTATTCTGCACTCTGTTATTTTTTTTACCCTGTACAGCCTCAGTGCAGTGTTGCAATGAATTGATCTGTATGAATAGGCTGCAAGAAACCAATTTACCAATCAACTGAGCGTGATGTCTGTACCTTGCCACTCAGTCCAGCTACATTCAGTGGCCACTTTATTAGATACAGGAGGTAACTAATAAAGTGGCCATTGGATGCATTTCTGTAGGTTTGTGGTTTTCTGCTGCTGCAACCCATCCACTTCAAGGTGTGCATTTAGAGATGCTCTTCTGCACCCCACTGTGGTAATGCATGGCTACTTGAGTTACTGTTGACTTCCTGGCAGCATGAATCAGTGGGGCCATTCTTCTCTGAACTTTCTCATTAACAAGGCATTTTCACCCACAGAACTGCCGCTCACTGGATTTTTGTTTGTGTTTTGCACTATTCCCTGTAAACCTTAGAGACTGTTACGCGTGAAAATCCCAGGAGAACAGCAGTTTTCAAGGCACCCAAATTACCCTGTCTGGCATCAACAATCATTCCACGGTCAAAGTCTGTTTCGTCCCCATTCTGATGTTTGGTCTGAACAACAACTGATCCTCTTGACCATGCCTTCATGCTTTTATTCATTGAGTTGCTGCCACATGATTGGCTAATTATACATTTGCAGGTGTACCGAATTAAGTGGCCAATGAGTGTACCTGTCACATTCTGGCTTGTGTGTGGAGTAGTAGTTAATAGTGCTATTCCTATGCCACTCAGTTAACTACTCCCTCAAGAGAGGAGTTCACATACTGCACAAGCAGAGTGATCAGTGAAGTTCAGTTGAGTATCCCGCATGCTGGTATCCTGGTGTGCTCTGTATTATCCATCAATAATGAACACAACATAATTTACAAAGTGGTCAATGAATTGGTGCTACAAACCAAGCGGTATCCTCAACAAGAAGGAATTTACAATAAAACTGTTCTTGTTCATTTATATCTATGAAAAATACCCAGAGACTTATCAGCCTAAACTGCGCATGCTAGTTGCTAATTGTATGCACCAGTGTATGAGGCATGAGCTGAGACAAGGTCAGGATTGCTAGGCATCGCTTTCAAGCTGCATGCAAAAGTGGATAAATAATATTAAACTATGGCCCACTAGCCTGGAGAAATGCACAGAGACACAGCCACAGCAGAGGAGTCAGTCAGACTCCCAGGGAGAAGATAAAAAGACATTTGTAATCCAAATAAACAATAATAATAAACAAACGAACAGGACAATGGAGAAATACCTGCAATACCTACATCTACTTACCTAAGAAAGCCCCCGAGACAATTGACCTCTCTAAAACAGGGAACGTTGACAATTGGCTCAGACGCTTTGAGAGATTTAGAGTTGCAAACAATCTCACTCAGGCTTCAGAGGAGCTTCAAGTAAGCACACTAATATACTGCATGGGTGACAAAGCAGGTGACATCATGAAACACATGAGGATTGACGGGTATTCAGGGAAAAAAGTGTACAAAGTTGTGCAGGGAAAAATCAAAAGAATATTTCAATGGGAAGCAAAATATGATATAGGAGAGGGTAAAGTTTAACACCAGAAAACAGGAGCCAGATGAAAGTGTAAATGACATAATCACCGAATTGTATGCCCTCTCAGACAACTGTGCATATGGAAATCTGAGAGATGAGCTCATTAGAGACAGGATCATTGTCAGGCTACTCACACAAAATGCTGGTGGAACACAGCAGGCCAGGCAGCATCTATAGGAAGTAGCACTGTCGACGTTTCGGGCCGAGATCCTTCGTTAGGACTAACTAAAAGAAAAAATAGTAAGAGATTTGAAAGTAGGAGGGGGAGGGGGAAATGCAAAATGATAGGAGAAGACCTGATGGGGTGGGGTGAAGCTAAGAGCTGGAAAGGTGATTGGCAAAAGGGATACAGAGCTGGAGAAGGGAAAGGATCATGGGACGGGAGGCTTACGGAGAAAGAAAGGGGGAGGGGAGCACCAGAGGGAGATGGAGAACAGGCAGAGTGATGGGCAGAGAGAGAGAGAAAAAAAGGGGGAGGGAGGTGAAAAATAAATAAATCAGGGATGGGGTGAGAAGGAGAGGAGGGGCATTAATGGAAGTTAGAGAAGTCAATGTACATGCCATCAGGTTGGAGGCTACCCAGATGGTATATATGGTGTTGTTCCTCCAACCTGAGTGTGGCTTCATCTTGACAGTAGAGGAGGCCATGGATAGACGTATCAGAATGGGAATGGGACGTGGAATTAAAATGTGTGGCCCTGGGAGGTCCTGCTTTCTCTGGCGGACAGAGTGTAGGTGTTCAGCGACACGGTCTCCCAGTCTGCGTCAGGTCTCACCAATATATAAAAGGCCGCACCGGAGCACCGGACGCAGTATACCACACCAGCCGACTCACAGGTGAAGTGTCGCCTCACCTGGAAGGACTGTCTGGGGCCCTGAATGGTGGTGAGGGAGGAAGTGTAAGGGCAGGTGTAGCACTTGTTCCGCTTACAAGGATAAGTGCCAGGAGGGAGATCGGTGGGAAGGGATGGGGGGATGAATGGACAAGGGAGTTGCATAGGGAGCGATCCCTACAGAAAGCAGAAAGGGAGGAGAGGGAAAGATGTGCTTGGTAGTGGGATCCCATTGGAGGTGGCAGAAGTTACGGAGAATTATATGTTGGACCCAGAGGCTGGTGGGGTGGTAGGTGAGGCCAAGGGGAACCCTATCCCGAGTGGGGTGGCAAGAGGATGGGGTGAGGGCAGATGTGCGGGAAATGGGAGAGATGCGTTTGAGAGCAGAGTTGATGGTGGAAGAAGGGAAGCCCCTTTGTTTAAAAAAGGAAGACATCTCCTTCGTCCTGGAATGAAAAGCCTCATCCTGAGAGCAGATGAAGCGGAGGAATTGTGAGAAGGGGATGGCATTTTTGCAAGAGACAGGGCGGGAAGAGGAATAGTCCCGGTAGCTGTGAGAGTCTGTAGGCTTATAGTAGATATCAGTAGATAAGCCGTCTCCAGAGATGGATACAGAAAGATCAAGAAAGGGGAGGGAGGTGTTGGAAATGGACCAGGTAAATTTGAGGGCAGGGTGAAAGTTGGAGGCAAAATTAATGAAGTCAACGAGCTCAGCATGCATGCAGGAGGCAGTGCCAATGCAGTCATCGATGTAGCGAAGGAAAAGAGGGGGACGGATACCTGTATAGACTTGGAACATGGACTGTTCCACAAAGCCAACAAAAAGGCAGACATAGCTGGGACCCATGCATGTGCCCATGGCTACACCTTTGGTTTGGAGGATGTGGGAGGAGCCAAAGGAGAAATTATTGAGAGTAAGAACTAATTCCGCTAGACAGAGGAGAGTGGTGGTAGAGGGGGATTGGTTAGGTCTGGAATCCAAAAAGTAGCGGAGAGCTTTGAGAACTTTGTGGTGGGGGATGGAGGTATATAGGGACTGGACGTCCATGGTGAAAATAAGGCGGTGGGGGCCAGGGAACTTAAAATCATTGAAAAAATTCAAAGCGTGAGAAGGCTACTAGACATCAAATTGTCAGAGAGACTTCAGTTGTAGGCAAATCTCACACTAGAGAAAGCTATTACTGTAGTCTGACAAAGTGAGTTATTTTGAGACAACACAGCATGAGAAAATGAAGAGCTGCTCAGGAGTGGTGAAGCTGTTTGGGTTTCAAACCAATTCACCAAAGGAACAAGAATCTGGCAGCATGTACCATGATCATTTCTGATCAGAACAGCACAAGGTGAAATGACAGTTATTAAAGAAAGATGCTTATAAATTTGACAATTCTTTTTTATGTTTTTGTAAGGAACATAACTTATGAAGTATGGGTAAAGTGAACTGGATTGCTCAATTTCAATGCAGCACTATGGACAAGAAGTACACACCTAGTTTTCTTCTTTCTCAAGAAAGGGAGATGTAGTGGAGGTTAATAGTTTTGTTCCTCTGACATTCAGTTGGCCACTCCCACTTGGGAGTAGTTCACATACTGTGCAAGCAGAATTATCAATTAAGTTCTGTTGACTGTCCTGCATGCTGGCATTCAGGCGTGCTCTGCACTCTCCCTCAATAACGGCACAACAGTGTGCACTTATGAAAACTTCTGGTGCAGTTGGGTACAACTTCTGCTGAAAACTTCATATGCGTCAGGTCTAGCCTAGTCAGCCCAACTCAGTAAGTTATTCAGGCCAGGATGTTCTGCTCAGCATTACTAGACTTCTCCCTTCTTCAGGAAAAACAATTTGAATGCAATGTATTGAATACAGAACAGTACAGCACAGGAACAGGCCCTTTCACCAATGATGCTTGCACTGAACATGATGCTGAATTGAAATAATCCATATCCCTTCATTCAGTGCATATATGTGTATCTGTCTGACAGCTTCTTAAAGACTATGTCTGCATCCACCACTACACCTGACAACCCATTCCAAGCTCCCAACACTCTGTGTTAAAAAAAAATTTAAAACGCCTTTCATATCTCCTTTAAACTTTCCCCCTCTCACCTTAAATGCAAATTTCACTGTATAGACATTCCTACCCTGGAGAAAAAATTCTGACTGTCTACTCCATCTATGCCTCTCATAATTTTAGTAAATACTCTTTTTTTGAACTGCTTCCAGGTAAAACATCACATCCAACTCTTCAGTAACCATGTCCATTTTTGATTTTTACAGCCATGAAGCCCTTGAAAAGTACTGAAGACAAAGGTGAGATTTCCTCTTCTCACTCTTGAAACTTCTTTATTCATTATCGTTCTGACAGCTTGAATTTATTTTGAACTCTGTCTAGATGTTACTTCAGCAACACATGAAGCACCTGGCAGGTTAGGCAGCATGTCTGGAGGGAAATGGACTCAAGTCCCTTCATCAAACTTTAGTCCAAATGAAGGATCTTGACCTGAATCGCCGACTGCCATTTCCCTCCAAGGTTGCTGCCTGACCCACTGAGTTCCTCCAGTACTTTGTATGTTGCTCAACATTTCCAGCTTCAGCAGTCTCTTTTGTATCTAGAAGATACTTGGGTAAGGCAATGAACTGTGTTCTCATAAGTATCATGGCGTAGTGACTGTATGTTTGGGAGCCACCTTTCAGGATCCCTTTGTCAATCCTTCCCATCAAGTTATTTAGGACCCTGGTCAGACCCCACTTGGAGTACTGTGCTCAGTTCTGGTCGCCTCACTACAGGAAGGATGTGGAGGCCATAGAAAGGGCGCAGAGGAGATTTACAAGGATGTTGCCTGAATTGGGGTGCATGCCTTATGAGAATAGGTTGAGTGAACTCGGCCTTTTCTCCTTGGAGCGATGGAGGATGAGAGGTGACCTGATAGAGGTGTATAAGATCATGAGAGGCATTGATCGTGTGGATAGTCAGAGGCTTTTTCCTAGGGCTGAAATGGTTGCCACAAGAGGACACAGGTTTAAGGTGCTAGGGAGTAGGTACAGAGGAGATGTCAGGGGTAAGTGTTTTTTTTTACTCAGAGTGGTGAGTGCGTGGAATGGGCTGCCAGCAACGGTGGTAGAGGCAGATACGATAGGGTCTTTTAAGAGACTTTTGGATAGGTACATGGAGCTTAGAAAAATAGAGGGCAATGAGTAAGCCTAGTAATTTCTAAGGTAGGGACGTGTTCAGCACAACTGTGTGTGTGTGTGTGTGTGTGTGTGTGTGAGAGAGAGAGAGAGAGATTGATTTTTTTTCTCCTTTATCTCCTCTGCGCCCTTTCTATGGCCTCCACAACTGAGCACAGTACTCCAAGTGGGGTCTGACCAGGGTCCTATATAACTTGATGGGAAGGATTGGCAAAGGGATCCTGAAAGGTGGCTCCTAAACATACAGTCACTAAGCCATGATACTTATGAGAACACAGTTCATTGTAAGTTTCAGCTTTAAATCCTCAATAGTCTGGTGTATGTGAACCCTTGCCACAACGTTAACAAAATTTGCTCAGCCAGGCTGATTACTGTTTCGATTTTGCAACTTTGTTCGTGCTCACTTTCAATCTGACTGCAACTTAACGCACCTCTGTTGTTTCCATTCTTACAGTGATTTCAACTGCTGTTTTAAACATGAATTTTGCTTCAATTAGGAGTAATTTTTGAATGCTTTCTTGTGAGATTCTACAAACTGAATGATGCTTCGGTGCATCATTAAACCCACCATTGAACTGACAATGCTCAGATAATCTCTTCAATTCAGCTACTTATGCTGAAATGAACCCCGCTTCCTTTTGATTCTGCTTTATGAAACCTAAAATGTTCTGCAATCAACAATTCTAAATGCTCCCGCATTACTTTCACAGTATCATCAAAGCTCATTGTGGCTGATTTGGTTGGCACCATTAAACATCTAAGCTGTATGCTCTTCCACCTATTACACTCAGCAAAACTGGCAGTCTCTTTGCATCAGCTATTTCATTTGTTTCAAGATACTGCTCAATTCATTCTGCATATATGATCCAGTCATCTGTTGTGCAATCGAAAACATCTATCTTTCTGATGTAGCCAGCCATTTCTGATGTTTTTTGGTTTATGATTATTATCACCTGGGCCTTACTGTTTATTTGTCAGTTTCCACATTTTTTAAACTTGAACATCCCTCTCCTCTTGCGAAGAAAAATAATGCACTGCGATTTTATAAAAACTCAAACATCTTGCTGCACTTAAACAGGTAGGAAGTCATCTCTGGTTCATTTCAAAGCTTCTTCGTCACCATTGTGATGTTTTGGAACTCCAAAACATAAGACTAATTGAAAGAAAACTCGGAGCTGGGAATAACGTTGTGTACTCTAGTTTTCACTTTTTCTTTAGTAAGGTGCTCACTTATGATGTGGTGGCATGATGACATATGCCATGCATGTACTTAAAATGAACTCTGTAACCAAAAAAGAATGCTCAAACAATTTACTTACAGTATTACTGAAATATTAAATACCATATGATGGAGTTTTTCTGCAGCTTTTCCAATCCTGAGCAGTGGAGCCTCCATACCAAATGGTGATGCAATTTCCCGTTCATTTGTATTACTTTTGTTGAATTAGATAGATAGATAGATAGATAGATACTTTATTCATCCCCATGGGGAAATTCAACATTTTTTCCAATGTCCCATACAATTACAGCTCTGTACTTCTGATAGATCTCTCGGCAAAACACAAAGACTGCTCTCCATCAAACCTCCAAATTCTTTACAATATTCTGGGGCCATCATTGACTAGACTTACTAGAGACTCAATTGAACCAGCCACCAATCTCAGGGTCCAGAAAAGAGGATCAGACTAGTACTGGCCTTATTTAACATCAACCTTCTTATCTTATTCTTTGAACAACAAAACATGGAGTCCATACTGCCCACCGGGGACATGATGGCTCTCTGGTTAGCAATTGTGTCAATCTTCTTAAGATTTCAGGAGGTTGGCAGTGGAGAAGAATTTTCTTATGTTGATCTAGAATATTACTGGATTTCTATGGATTTTATTTGTATCTTTTTCACCTCAACTCTTTTGTTACTCACTTAAGCCCATTATCACCCTTGGGGCAATGGATGCCAACAGCAGCTCACCAGAATCCTCTGTACTGAACCAGTCTTTCTAGTTATTCCAGGTGTAGCTCATCTTCTCCTTCCTCTCCCAGGGATGAGATCTTTGGAGCTTTTATGGCAGAATTACATCAACCCATTTCCCTCTGAATTTTAACCTTACTTTTTTTTGGATATATTTCCAGGCTTTTTGAAGTAATAATGTCTCATCTTTTGATATAGCCTTCCTTTTTCAGCCATTTTGTACCCCTCTAGTGCATTGTTAACCAGGGGTCCCTAGATTTACAGTATGGGTTTCTTCTGGAGCAACGCATTTACCCTTGAATTTCTTTCTTAGGAAAAGGTATCTGAGGGGCAGCTTCTTCATGCAGAGGGTGGTGCACATGTGAAACAAGCTGCCAGAAAAGGTGGTTGAGGCAGGTACAATACCAACACTTAAAAGGCATTTGGACAAGTGCATGGATCAGAAAGGTGTAGGATATGGGCCAAATGCAGCCAAAAGGGACTAACCAATTGGTACCTGATTAAAATGGATAATTTGGACCGAAGGGCCTGTTCCCATGCTGTATTACTGTATGACTGTATGACTATTTGTCGTGATACGTGAATATGAAGTTAACATATTAGTGCAGTCAGGAATTCAGGATAATTTTTCTTTTGCCTAGAATGAGGTAGGATTACAGAATCAGGTACTGGAGGAGTAAGTGGAGTGAATAGCAGGGACTGGATTTGAGAGATGGTAGAAAGACAAAGTGTCTTGGCCCAAAACGTCAACCGTTTATTCCTTTCCATAGATGCTGCCTGACCTGCTGATTTCCTCCAGCATTTTGTGTGCATGTTACTGAGGGAAAAAGGAATGGAAAAATATGTCGATAATGAATGTTTCAAGTTTATTGGCATGGGTGTACACACCCAGGGTATAAATGCCACAAAAACTAGCCTACACAGCAGCATAGTGAACTACAATTATAAAGCACCATAAATGTAAGGGAACATAAATTATACATAACTTACACCAGGAAATACACATTAGTGTAATTTGAGAGTGTGTAAAAAGAAATACAGTGTGAAATTGTGTTATAGAAAAAGAAGTGTTGGGAAAAAACTTGTTTAGAGCTTAAATATAATATAATCAGTTAAGTTGAATGTGGTGCAGACTGACTGTATTATGCATACCTCTAGATATGAGTGAGCTCCCATAATATTATTAAAATCAAAAGTCTGACATATTTTCATTCTTATGAATGGGAGAACGAATGTCCTTTCTCTCCAGTATTTGTAATAGTGATTTCTTATCAGTCTTGTGTGTTTTTTTCCCCAATGTAAAACTATGGAAGTGTGGTTACCATGATATCTGATTTTTGTGCAATTTCCCACTTACAAACAACATAGACTTATGGACATTTGTAAAAACAGATCCCATTCATTACCCTGCGATGGCCTGTAAGTTCTGTGTAATTCTCTAGAAATTAGTCATCATTGATTTAGACGTGTCAAACACTCTCAAGCCAAGTTCCCACTGTTGTTGTAATCAATCCAATCGCTGCGAACCTGGCACTGACACACACGGGCAAAGACACATCTATTCCCTGCCCTCATTTACCTTTGTGAACATGATAGAGGGCTTCCAGCGTAGATTTACTGCTTTAGCTTAACACTGGGCTCTGTGTTTATTAAAATAAACCTCCAGGATTTCACAGAGAAGAGATTCGTTGCTAGAATTCCATAAACATCTTGGCGACTCATGATATGCTGAAAACTGAAGGGAAATCCCTCTTGCATCTCATTGTTTGTACTCCATTGCAATTGTCTGATAATTCAATTATTTTAAGTGCCCTTCTCCTTCTTTGCAGTGTTATTTTCATTCATTAGCTCAAATCTGTGGACAATTGCATGCATTTTAAGCTCAGTTAATGACTGACTCACTCAAATTCCCTGCAGTCCCTCAAACCATCATTAGAATCACAGAAATTTTGTGAAACAGAAGGAGACAATTAGGCTTACTGTTTCTGTACTGACCGAATCAACTGTGACCCAACTCTCTGGTCACAGTTATTGTTTTATACATTCAGTAGCCACTTCATTAGGTACGCTTGCACAGCTGCTCATTAATGCAATTATCTAACCAGCCTATCATGTGGCAACGAGTTAATGCATAAACGCACGTGGACATGATCAAGAGGTTCAGTCATTGTTCAGAATGGGAAATTTTGATCTCAGTGATTTTGACTGAGGAATAATTTTCGGTGCCAGACAGGGTGGTTTGAGTATCTCAGAAACTGCTGATCTCCTGGGATTTCCACACCAGTGGTCTCTGGAGTTCACAGAGAATGGTGTAAAGAAAAAAAACATCCAGTGAGCGGCAGTTTTGTGGGCAAAAGCACCTTGTTAATGAGAAAGGTCAGAGGAGAATGGTTCAAGCTGACAGGAAGGTGATAGTAACTCAAATAACCACATGTTACAACAGTAATGTACAGAAGAACATCTCTGAGCACACAATGCATCAAACCTTAAAATGGATGGGCTACTGCAGCAGAAAATCACAAACATATGCTTACTAGCCACTCTATTAGATTCCTCCTGGACCTAACAAGGTGGCCACTGCGTGTATTTTGCCCACCAAATCATAACTTCCCTAAGCAAACAACACAATGCTGGAGAAGGAAAAGCACAGTTGATGTTTTGGGTTGAAACTCTTTACCTGGATGGGTCCAAGTAAATTTCCTAAACTTGATAACAGGAAATTCATCTGTGGGAGTTCTTAGTGTTCCAAAGGCTACATTAGCAAAGTACAGTCGGCCCTCCTTATCCGTGGGTTCCACATGTGCGGATTCAACCAACCGCGGATCAGGAAAACCCAGAAATTCTCTCCCCAGCATTCGTTGTTTGAGCATTGTTCGCCTCGCGTCTCGTGTACAGACTTTCCTTTTCTTGTCATTATCCTTAAACAATACAGTATAACAACTATTTACATAGCATTTACATTGTATTAGGTAATATAAGTAATCTAGAGGTGATTTACAGTATACGGGAGGATGTGCATTGGTGATATGCAAATACTATGCCATTTTATATAAGGGACTTGAGCATCTGAATTTTTTTGGTACCCACGGATGAGGAGGGCCGACTGTGGCAACAAACCAATAGTGTGCCTTCAAACAATCCACAGGACTTCATGTTCCCATCAAATGAAGACTGGTGCTGGCCTGCAAGGTATTGAGAGGGGTTAGAAAAGGCCAGAACAAAGAGACAGGAGGTGTAAGTGTAGGGCAGTGCAGTTGTTCAAGAAGTGTAAGTCCTTGGCAACTGAATGCTTGACAACAAATGGAAATCGGCTAATGGGTAAGCTGGTTTATTTTGTCACACACGCTGACGTACAGTGAGGTGTATTAAACTGCTGCTGCTAAGTTAACAAATCTCACGACACATGCTGGTGATAGCAGACCAGATTCCGATTCTGAAAACTTATCCTGCATGCTGTTAATACAGATCAATTCGTTACAACAGTGCTTTGAAGTAGCACAAGGGGAAAAAAATAACAGAATGCAAAATGCAGAGATATGGTTACAGAGAAAGTGCAGTGTTGGCAGACACGAGGGTGCAAGGTCATATTGTGGCATATTAATAGGTCAAGAATTGAATGGTGGATTGATAACAAGGAAACACAAGAGACTGCAGATACTGGAAATCATACGAGGGATGATTGATAAGTTCGTGGCCTAAGGTAGAAGGAGTCAATTTTAGAAAACCTAGCACATTTATTTTTCAACATAGGAGGGGACTACATTTACACATTTAGTCCAGCAGTCGTGGAGCATACAGATCTTGGACCTCCAGAAAGTGTCCATAGATGGATGATTGATAAGTTTGTGGCCTAAGGTAGAAGGCGATGAGTTATTAACTTCAAACTTTCTGCATAATCACTCAAAGAGTTGAACTGCATGTGCATGTAATGAGCTGTATAACTCATCTCCTTCTACCTTAGGCCACAAACTTATCAATCACCTATGCTGTGGACACTTTCTGGAGGTCCAAGATCCGTATGCTCCATGACCGCTGGACTAAGTGTGTAAATATAGGAGGGGACTATGTTTTCTAAAATTGACTCATTCTACCCTAGGCCACAAACTTATTAATCACCTCTGATATTCTACAGACAATTCACCCACTGGCTTCCTCCTTACTCCCAGATCCCTTCTTGTCCCCACCTTACTCTAACTAGTTCTAGTTTCTTCTGCCATTCACCTTTCCCCTAATGGTTGCCAGTTGGAAGATACAAAAGCCTGAAAGCACATACAGTATTGTGTAAACCTATATCATATATATATATAAAATTAGGGCTAGGTTGCCTGAGACTTTTGCATGGCACTGTAGTAATGTTATAAATTGCATTGTACTGCTGCCACAAAAAAACCCACAAATTTCATGACACATGGAGTGATGATAAACCTGATTCTGATATATGTTTCTATTTTGGACAGAGAGTGGGAAGGAGGCTGAGAGAGGGCAATCATGGGTGGGAAAAGGGGAATTAAGATACCTTATGTAATGATCAATAAACCAATTCTTTGGTTTGAACTAAGGTTCAAATGACCTTGTCTGGAGTCTCAGAGCTGGGTGTGTCTGCAACCACACCCTGCCCCCAGCATCCCTTCTCTGCCACCTATCCCACACCCCCCTGTGCAGCGCTCCACCCTCACCATTCCCAATTTCCTTTGCTCCTGCCAGATTTACAAACTTGCTCTTTGCTCCACGTTGACAAATACAGTACTGTTCAAAAGCCTTAGGCACCTTTGCTATATGTGCCTAAGACATTTGCACAGTATTGTACCACCAGGCTGAATACAGCTTCTATCTCACTATTATCAGACGCTTGAACAGAGCTTCCTGTACAATAAAATGGACTCTTGACCTCACAGTCTACCTCATTATGATCTGCGCTGAACTTTATTGGTAGATTTTACACTTTATTCTACATTGTTATTGCTTTACTGTATTCTATCTCAATACACTGTGTCGTGATTTGATCTGTATAAATAGTATAGAAGTCAAGCTTTTCAGTGTATCTTGGTACATATGACAATAATAAGCCAATATTTAAACCAATACTTATCAGGTCCTTATCACAACCTGCTCATTATCCGTCACCCTTCATCAGTCCACCAATCACCTCTCACCACTCCAGGATTTTGTAAACCTATCAGTTCTCTCCTCTCTTGCCGGTGCTCCATAGGAAACAACCCACCGATCCTTATAGCTCATACCTTCTAATCCAGACAGTACCTTGGTAAACAACTTCAGCACTTTTTCCAAAGATATTACATCCTTCCTGTACTGGAGTGACAAGGTATGTGCACAATATTCCAGGTGCAGACTAACCAAAGTTTTGTACAGCTGCAACGTGATATAGAGGCACACATATAAAATGCTGGAAGAACTCTGCAGGCCAGGCAGCATCTCGGGAAAGGAATGAAGAGTCAACATTTCAGACCAAGCCCCTTCATCAGGACTGGAAAGGAAGGGGGAAGAAGCCAGAATAAGAATGTGGGGAGAAGGGAGAGAGTACAAGCTGGAAGGCGATAGGTGAATCCAGGTGGGTGGGGAAATGGGGGATGAAGTGAGAATCTGAGAGGTGATAGATAGAAAAGGTAAAGAACTGAAGAAGAAGGAATCTGATAAGAGAGGGATGGACCATGATAAAAAGGGAAGGAGGAGAGGCAACAGAGGGAGGGATAGGCAAGTGAGGAGAAGGGAAGAGGTACGAGTGGAACCAAAGTGGGGAGTGGAAGAAGAAGGAAGGGGGAGGAGTGAAAATTACCTGAAGTTAGAGAAATTGATGTTCATCCCATCAAGTTGGAGGTTATGCAGACAGAATATGAAGTGTTGCTCCTCCAACCTGAGAGTGGCCTCATCATGGCAGCAGAGGAGGCTATGGATCAACCTGTTGGAATGGGGATGGGGATTGGAATTAAAATGGTTGGCCTCTGCAAAACCCTGCTTGTTGCAGATAGAGCAAAAGTGCTCGACAGAACAGTTCCCCAATCTATGTTGGGTGTCCTCGTTGTAGAGGAGGCTGGACAGAGTGAAGATCCTCGGCATAGCCATCTCCCCCATCAATCTCGGACCTCTCCAATATAGAGAAAGCTGCCTCTACCTGTGTTTATGATAGAGAGGTAATTTCAATTAATAGCAAAAAATGCTGTACATGTGCAGTAGGCTTGGCCACATCTATGCTTTGAAAAACAGTTTACTTTTCAGATCAATGGCCTGCCATCAGAACTGAAAGCTTGGCTCAATTTTTCTCTCTCCAGATGCTTCCTGATCTAATGAGTACTTTCCCTTTCTGCTCCAGATTCCCATTATCCATGCTACTTTGGTTTTGTATTACGAACAACTTGATAAATGTATCTGTCCAACACAAAACATCTATACACCAGGGAAATCCACGGTTGTACAGTTTAGATTCATAAAGGCAGCAAAAACATTATTTTAGTGGGGATGAGAGGGAGGAGTAAATAGGCCATTACTATGCCTGAGGGATTCATTATCATCTCTCACTTCAGGCATGTTGGCTTGGTCAACTGGAGCAGTGAGACTATAATAATGTCCAAAATAACTCTGCTGTTATAGAGTCCCAGTTGGTAATGAATGCACGTTAGTGGAACAGTGCTGTGTATGTTTTCATTGATGATGCCATTTTGTTGCAGACTGCTACCGATTGACGAGGTAGTAGGTTTGTGAAACATTTGTAATGATAGTCTTGCAATAACAGATTTGTAATAATGGTTCCACTGAATACCAATTTCATCAACATTCCAGAAACATTGATTCACTCCTCTCATTCTGTATTCTTGCCAATTAATGCTCAGTATCAGCACTTTTCCATTATGAAGTTGGTTTATAAAAGTAATTGAGATTCTGCCCGTGCCCACAGAGTCAAGGGAACAAACCTCCTATTTGTGCGGTAGATCATCATTGCTCACCTTTCCATGCCATTCTCACAAACAATGGGTCTTCCTCACCTCTGAAAGAATTGCTCGAATTTTCTGCAATGCCAAATCTTGTTATATTGTGTAATTCTATGCAACAGTTGTAATCTCACACACTGGAACAGGAGAGAAAAGTTAATGCAATCCTTTTACTCATTTTTATGTATTTATATCTGTCTCTCTCTCCTCCCTCTCATCTCACTTCATCTCCAGATGTTTCCATCTCTTTCAATCTAATCTCCCTTTCTATACATCAATTTCACTCTTTCTCTCTTTCCCATCCACATATAAATGATTTTATTTTCATTCATATATAAATATATTTACTTTTCTTCCTATCTTACTTTCCAACATATTTTCTTTCACGTTTGCTCCTTTTCTATCACAACCACTCTCCTGCTGTCAACTCAGTCGACCTCTTTCTCGGCCTCTCTCTGCCTCTGTCTCCTTCTTCTCTTACTTCATCTGTCTCTTTATCCTTACTCTTTCATTCTTTTTTTGTATCTTCTCTCACCCCTTTCCTTACTTTTTTCTTTGTTCCCTCTCTGATTATCTTTCAATCTCTTTTTATCTCTCTCATTCCACCTCCCTCTCATTCCTCCCCCCCCCCGCATCTGTCCGATCTCTTTCTCCCTGTAATTTTCTTTTTTCTATCTATTTACACACTCATCCGTATCTATCTGCCTGTATTTGTATGATATGTATGGTAGACCACAACAGGGTGACACGGTGACACAATGGTTAGTGGAATGTCATTACAGTGCCAGCAGCCTAGTTTCAATTCCACCACTGTCTGTAAGCAGTTTGTGCGTTCTCCCTGTAACCAGGCGGGTTTCTTTCAGGTGCACCTGTTTCATTCCACGTCCCAGACATATCGGTTGCTAGTTTAATTAGTCACAATATGTGCCACTGAGTGGTGCAAGCCCGCGGGGCCAGAAGAGCCTTTTACTGTGCTATATCCCTAAATAAAGATGAAAAAAGATAAAGTTGCCCTTTGTTATACACCATACAAATGGCTGATAGTCAGTGTTGTGTGCTCCATATTGAGGAGTGTGTTTTTGCTTTTGACAAGGTCAGCTTGTTGAATATTCTCTAAAAATCCATCCCAGCCTTAAATAGCTTATGTTATTGCCCAGTGACAGGCTTGCATAACTCAAAGGCAATTCTGGAATGAGAAAACTAGAAAGAGAACAGAAAGTAAGTAAAAGCGGTAAATGAAACAAAGAATCTGCAAATACGATGTTAGGGACTAAAATGACAAATTAAATGCACTGTATCTGAATGCTCACAGCTCATAACAAGTTAAGTAGTTTTATGATGTGATCAGATTGCCATCACTGAAATGTGACTAGGGTGACTAAAGTCAAAGTTGAGTTTGCTGTCATATGCACAGATGTAGTGAAAAACGTACTTGCAGTAGCATCATAGGCCACATAGCATCATACTGTACAAGCAGCATTTAAAGGTTCATTTTAGTGTCAAAGTACGCATTACAATACAACTCTGAATATTCGTCTTCTTCAGATAGCCATAAAATACAGAAAAACCATGGGAATTTGTTGAAAGTAAAGACATCCACCCCACTCCCCAGCACAAAAATAAAAAAGAAACAAAAACTAGCAAACCTCAACCCCCCCCCACTTCTGTCACACAAAATCTAAGATATCTTCCACAAGAAAAATGGCAACCCCCCCCAACCCCTCCCTTGCACAAAAACTAAGATTGCAGCAAGGCAGCTGGAACATCTAAAACCCCAAACCGCAAAAAAACAACAGCAACAATAGCTTCAAACCCCCCCAACCCCTCTCTCACACACCAAAAGCTAACAGATCGCCCATTTACATCAGAAACATAAATCAAATATGAATTACAAACAATTGTTCCAGGAACCAAACACAGGGAAAACAGAAATAAAGTTATGTCCATTTCAGTGCAAAGTGACCAAAGCTGAAAATGTTACGCAAGCGTCACAGTTAATGTAACAGCACCAGCGGCCTAGGGTCAATTCAGCCACTCTCTGTATAAAGTTTGTACGTTCTCACCATGACTCTGCTCTGTGGGATTTCTCCTGGTGCTCCAGTTTCCTCCCACATTCCAAAGGTGTATAAGTTAGCAGCATAATTGGACACATGGGTGTAATAGGGCGGCGCGAACTCACTAGGCCAGAAGCGCCTCTTACTGCACCATATCTCTAAATAAATAAGTATTTTAGGATATTCAATGTTTAGGGAGGTTAGGAGATAAGGATATGTGGTTGGTGCAGCACTATTAACAAGGGAAAAGTGCACTGCATAGAAGGATATATTGTGAGGTAGAACTAGAGTATTTGGGTTCAGCTTACAAATAGCAAAGGGAAGAAAAAATGTTGGGAGTTATTTATAGGTCACCAAACAAAAGTTGTAAATTTGGCAGCAATCAAGAAATGAGATGTGAATGTAACAGGCAATAATAACCTACATACAGACTGGGCAAATTAAATTTGCTATCATACAGAAAAAGATGAATTTGTGGAATGCAAATGAAGGACATTACAGATCAAAACATGGAGGGATCAACTAGGGAAAAAGGTTATTTTCTATCTCATTTGGGTGCAAAGTGAAGGGATGATTGATGATCTTATTCAAGGGGCCTTTGGGGAAATGCAGCCCTAATGTGATAGGATTTTATACTGATTTTGAAAGAGATAGTTCAGGGTGAAACCGGGGTCTTAAATCTAAACAAAGGAAACTATAAATGTAATAGAGGAAAGTTGGCTCATTTGCAGAAAGCAATGGTGGTGCTCAGGCAGGTAGTTAGCCTTTAAACAGACTATGCATATGTTGCAAAAGAAATGTATTATTTTAAGCCATAAACACCCAAAATTAAAAGTGATTCACTCATGGCTGATGCTGGAAGGTAAAGATAGTATTAAATCAAAGGAAAGCTGCTAGAGGTAGCAGAAGCTCTGTGAATTGGGAGTACTTTGCAACTCACAAAGTAAAACCAGGAAAATGACAAAGAAAGGTCAGAGGAAAACATGAAAGTGAACAATAAGAGCATTCTTTGGTAATATAAATAGGAAGAGACTAACAGGGGTCAGAGAGTGGTGGGTGACTGGAATATGTTGCCAGATGTGGTAGTGGTAGCAAATAAGAAACAAGAATTTAAGAAGCTCTTGGAAAGACATATGATTGTGCAGAGAATGAAGGGAGCATTCTGCTTAAGGCTCTTAAATATGGTAAACATATATATGTATATGATATTATATGCATGTAATGTCTATAAGGAGTTACTACAAGATTGCTTTTATAACTATTGATCAGTTGTATAACCTTTGCTGTTATATATTAAGAACTCTTTAAATGCGAGATTGTATGTTCCTTCCTTATTCTGTTTCTGACCATGGTGGCCATACTTTGAAAAGTAGTTCATTGACTGCCAAGTGCTTTGGGAAGTCCAAAGACTGGTGAAGGTGCTGTGCATTCAGTGACCACTTTATTAGGTGCACCAACAACCTCTACTGTTGTAGCTCATCTACTTCAAGGTTTGACATGTGTTCATGTTGTAACACGTGGCTATTTGAGTTACTTGATCCAGTCTGCCCATTCTTCTCTGACCTCTCTCATTAACAAGGTGTGTTCATCTACAGAACTGCCACTCACTGGATGTTTTTTTTTTTCGGTTCTTCACTCCTTTCTTTGTAAGTTCTAGAAAATGTTGTGAGTGAAAATCCCAGGAGATCAGCAGCTTCTGAGGTATTCAGACCACCTCGTCTGGCACCAACAAACATGCCACAGTCAAAGTCACTTAGATCACATTTCTTCCCCATTCTGATGTTTGGTCTGAAAAACAACTGAACCTCATGACCATGTCCACATGCACTTAAGCATTGACTTGCTGCCAAATGATTGACTGGTTAGGTATTTACGAGCAGGTATACATAATAAAAGGGACTCTGAGTATATAAATGTAATGTAGAGGAGCATTGAACTTAGGCATCTCATTGATGGAATGAGAATGTAGAACGTCTGAGTTGCCAAGTTAATGTTCGGGATATGTCACTGTAATGCAATGGTATCACGTTTAGCCAAAGTGATCTGTAGGCTGCTTCAGCATGTGCTCTTGCTAAAGTCTGCACAATTTTCTTCAATTTAGCACTTAGGAAAGGATGAATGTATATTTATATTCTAATTTTCCAAACTTCAGAACATCCAGAGTATTTTAAACAGCAAGGTAATAATGACCAGATAATTACTTTGTAATCGATGTTCTATTGGCAAAATTCAACAGTCATTTTGCTCACAGCAGAATCAGATGTTTCTTTTCATTGCCTCTAGTAATCCATAATGGTATTAAGCAGCTGATTGTCACTTCAACTAAGATACTGGACCAAAGACAAAGTTTAAACTGCAATTTTGCCTTATCATATTTGGAAATTCTTTAAACTTCCAAATGGTGAGTAGGGTGATCTTGTGATCCAAGCTCAGAGCTCCCTGAAAGAGGCTGCACAGGTCTTTAGGGTGTTTAAGAAGGCATTTAGCATGCTTGCCTTTATTAGTTGAGGCATTGAGTTCAAAGCTCAGGAAGATATGTTATAGTGTTATAGTTAGTTTGCATCTGGAATATTGCATATAGTTCTGGTGTCCCCATTATAGGAAGGATGTCGAGGCTTTGGAGAGGGTGCAGAAGAAGTTTACCAGAATGCTGTCAGGATTAGAGGGCATCAGCTGTCATAAGAGGCTGAGCAAACTTGTATTGTTTGACCTGGAGTGATGGAGGCTGATGGGAGGCATGATAGATGTTCAGAAGGTTATGAGAGGCAATATATAGACAGTATCATTTTCCAGAGTTAAAATGTCCTTTACCGGAGAGCATGCATTTAAGTTGAGAGAGGTCAAAGTTCAAAGGAGAGATGAGAGGTAAATTTTTTACCCAGAGATTGGTGGGTGCCTGGCAAAAATTTAGAGACTTTTAAGAGACGTTTAGATATATAAGGGAAATAGAATGATATGGACACCCTATCAGCCTCTCCATCCAACACATTATCCTCCACAACTTCCGCCATCTCCAAAGGGATCCTACCATTAAACATATCTTTAGGTTACTCCCCCCATCCCTGTTTTCTGCAGGGACCACTCCCTCTGTGATACCCTTGTCCATTCATCCCTCCCTGCTAACCTCCCTCCCAGCTCTTAGAACATAGAAATGGAACAGAGGAAACTACAGCACATCATAGGCCCTTTGGCCCATACTCTAGAAACTACCTAGAATTTCCCTAGCACATAGCCCTCTATTTTTCTAAGCCTCATGCACCTATCAAAGAGTCTCTTAAAATACCCTATTGTATCTGCTTCCACCACTGCCTCCAACAGTGCATTCCATGCACCCACTACTCTCTGTGTGAAAAGCTTACTCTTGATATCCCTCTGTACCTACTCCCAAGCACCTGGAAACTATGCCCCCTCATGCTAGCCATTTCAGCCCTGGGAAAAGGCCTCTGGCTATCCACATGATCAATGCCCCTCATCATCTTATACACCTCTATCAGGTCACCTCTCATCATCACTTCAAGGAGAAAAGGCCAAGTTCATTCAACCTATTCTCATAAGGTACGCTCTCCAATCCAGGCAACATCCTTGTAAATCTCCTCTGCACTCTCTCTATAGTATCCACATCCCTCCTGTAGTGAGGTGACCAGAAATGAACACAATACTCCAACTGGGGTCTGACCAATGTCTTATATAGCTGTAACATTACCTCACAGCTCTTAAACAATCCCACGGTTGATGAATGCCAACACACCATACGCCTTCTTAACAACACTGTCAACCTGTGCAGCAGCTTTGAGTGTCCTATGGACCCCTAGATCTCTCAGATTAGTTTAGATGGCCATTTGATTACTGATTTAATTGGTTTGGCACAACATTGTGGGCTGAAGGGCCTGTTCCTGTACTGTACTGTTCTATGTTCTAAGCTATTAAGTTACTGATGCAATATAATTATCTGATAGACCTGATACGTTCTGGATTGGCATTAAATGATATTTTAAGATGAACAATTGTAGAGTTGTTCAGCACAGAAGTAGGCCCTTCAGCCCATTATGTCTATGCCACCCCTTGTACTTAATTGCACTAAGCCCACTTTCTTGCAGTAGATCCATAGCCTATGATGTCTTCACAATTCAAAGTATTTTCAGGGGTTGTGAACCTATGGCATGTATGCCCAGGATGACATGCAAAACTATTTAGTTGGTACATGGCACCCCTCAATTCCTTAAACCCTATCTTTAATAAAAATTAATGATTATCCTTACTGCCAAAGGAAGCAGTGAATGATTTTTTTACAACCCGAGAGCTGAGAGATGCTTTCAGAGAAAATGTTTCACGCTGACTTAGCGCCAGCACGTAGCATTGAATGGTATGATTTGAAATCCTCATTGATTTAATGCATGCGTCAGTATTTGGGCATTAAATCATTGGGCCAATTGACATCAGCTTTGCTCTGCTTATATTTTTTCTTCTGTTATTCATGAGTGAAGTTTGGATACTAAGTCATAATAACAATAAATACTGTGCAGAGTTCAGCATTTCCATCATATGGAAATATGATGTTGTAGCTATTAGTGAAACATGGTTGCATGAGGGGTGTGATTGGCAATTAATTATTCCTGGATTTCATTGTTTCAGCTGTGATTGAATCAGAGGGGCAAGGGGGGAGGTGTTGCATTGCTTGTCAGAGAAGATATTACAGCGGTGCTTTGGCAGGATAGATTAGAGGGCTCGTCTAGGGAGACTATTTGGGTGGAATTGAGGAATGGGAAAGGTGTAGTAACACTTATAGGCGTGTATTGTAGACCACCTAATGGGGAGCGAGAATTGGAGGAGCAAATTTGTAAGGAGATAGCAGATATTTGTAGTAAGCACAAGGTTGTGATTGTGGGAGATGTTAATTTTCCACACATAGACTGGGAAGACCATTCTGTAAAAGGGCTGGATGGTTTGGAGTTTGTAAAATCTGTGCAGGATAGCTTTTTGCAGCAATACATAGAGGTACCAACTAAAGAAGGGGCAGTGTTACATCTGTTAGGGAATGGAATAGGTCAGGTGACGGAGGTATGTGTCAGGGAGCACTCCGGGTCTAGTGATCACAATGCCATTAGTTTCAATATAATTATGGAGAAGGATAGGTCTGGACCCAGGGTTGAGATTTTTGATTGGAGAAAGGCTAACTTTGAGGAGTTGAGAAAGGATTTAGAAGGAGTGGATTGGGACAATTTGTTTTATGGGAAGGATGTAATAGAGAAATGGAGATCATTTAAAGGTGAAATTTTGAGGGTACAGAATCTTTATGTTCCTGTTAGGTTGAAAGGAAAGGTTAAAAGTTTGAGAGATATATGGTTTTCAAGGGATATTAGAAACTTGGTTCGGAAAAAGAGAGAGATCTACAATAAATATAGGCAGCATGGAGTAAATGAGGTGCTCGAGGAATATAAAGACTGTAAAAAGAATCTTAAGAAAGAAATTAGAAAAGCTAAAAGAAGATATGAGGTTGCTTTGGCAAGTAAGGTGAAATTAAATCCAAAGGGTTTCTACAGTTATATTAATAGCAAAAGGATAGTGAGGGATAAAATTAGTCCCTTAGAGAATCAGAGTGGACATCTATGTGTGGAGCCAAAAGAGATGGGAGAGATTTTGAACAATTTCTTTTCTTTGGTATTCACTAAGGAGAAGGATATTGAATTGTGTAAGGTAAGGGAAACAAGTAGGGTAGTTATGGAAACTATGATGATTAAAGAAGAGAAAGTACTGGCACTTTTAAAGAATATAAAAGTGGATAAGTCTCCAGATCCTGACGGGATTTTCCCTAGGACCTTGAGGGAGGTTAATGTAGAAATAGCAGGGGTTCTGACAGAAATATTTCAAATGTCATTAGAAACGGGGATGGTGCCGGAGGATTGGCGTATTTCTCATGTGGTTCCATTGTTTAAAAAGGGTTCTAAGAGTAAACCTAGCAATTATCAGCCTGTAAGTTTGACATCAGTGGTGGATACATTAATGGAAAGTATTCTTAGAGATGGTATATATAATTATCTGGATAGACAGGGTCTGATTAGGAACAGTTAACATGGATTTTTGCGTGGAAGGTCATGTTTGACAAATCTTATTGAATTTTTTGAAGAAGTTACTAGGAAAGTTGACTAGGGTAAAGCAGTGGATGTTGTCTATATGGACTTCAGTAAGGCCTTTGACAAGGTTCTACACGGAAGGTTAGTTAGGAAGGTTCAATCATTATGTATTAATATTGAATTAGTAAATGAATTCAACAGTGGCTGGATGGAAGATGCCAGATAGTAGTGGTGGATAACTTTTTGTCAGGTTGGAGGTCGGTGACTATTGGTGTGCCTCAGAGATCTGTACTGGGTCCAGTGTTGTTTGTCATATACATTAATGATCTGGATGATGGGATAGTAAATTGGATTAGTAAGTATGCAGATGATACTAAGATAGGTGGCGTTGTGGATAATGAAGTAGGTTTTCAAAGCTTACAGAGAGATTTAGGCCAGTTAGAAGAGTGGGCTGAAAGATGGCAGATAGAGTTTAATGCTGATAAGTGTGAGGTGCTACATTTTGGTAGGACTAATCAAAATAGGAGATGCATGGTAAATGGTAGGGCATTGCGGAATGCAGTAGAACAGAGTGATCTAGGAATAATGGTGCATAGTTCCCTGAAGGTGGAATCTCATGTGGATAGGGTGGTGAAGAAAGCTTTTGGTATGCTGGCCTTTATAAATCAGAGCATTGAGTATAGGAGTTGGGCTGTAATGTTAAAATTGTACAAGGCATTGGTGAGGCCAAATTTGGAGTATTGTGTACAGTTCTGGTCACCGAATTATAGGAAAGATGTCAACAAAATAGAGAGAGTACAGAGGAGATTTACTAGAATGTTACCTGGGTTTCAGCACCTAAGTTACAGAGAAAGGTTGAACAAGTTAGGTGTTTATTCTTTGGAGCGTAGAAGGTTCAGGGGGGACTTGATAGAGGTATTTAAAATTATGAGGGTGATAGATAGAGTTGACGTGGATAGGCTTTTTCCATTGAGAGTAGGGGAGATTCAAACAAGAGGACGTGAGTTGAGAGTTAGGGGGCAAAAGTTTAGGGGTAACATGAGGGGGTATTTCTTTACTCAGAGAGTGGTAGCTGTGTGGAACGAGTTTCCAGTAGAAGTGGTAGAGGGAGGTTCAATATTGTCATTTAAAAAAAAATTGGATAGGTATATGGACAGGAAAGGAATGGAGGGTTATGGGCTGAGTGCAGGTTGGTTGGACTAGGTGAGAGTAAGCGTTCGGCACGGACTAGAAGGGCCGAGATGGCGTGTTTCCATGCTGTAATTGTTACATGGTTATATGGTTATATCTCCAGGAATATTTATTTTTCAATTGTCTTTTTAACAGATTAGTATTAATTTTTGAACAGGTTTTTAAATATGCTTCATTTATTTCAATCTATCTCTGTTACACTTTTATTAATAGCAAAACAATAAATATGCATAATAAGCAAAAGGATTCATTCTCTTTCCTTTAAAATGTCCATAATTATTGTTACTAATTGATTAATCAATGATAATCTCTGCTCAAGATTACCATGGGACATGAGAGAATTTTTTAAAAATTTGCGGATTTGGGCACACGGTCTCATAAAGGTTTGCCACCCCAAGTCCAGATACTTTATAAATGCCATGAGAGTATCTGCCTTCATCATCAGTTCAGGCAGTGCATTCCAAGTAACGTCTATTAAAATACTCCACCTCAGATCCTATCTAAACCTCCTACCTCTCACCTTAAAACTATGCCCTCTTGCTATACCACCATCGTAAGACAAATATACTATTGACCCAATAAGAGACCAGAAATTTTTGAAGAGTTTATTGTTCACAGATGAAGAGGCCAAGAAGATCTGTTGGCGCTCCCACACACTCCATTGGTGAACCATGAGGAGCATGTCTTCAAAATAGGCCGAGAGGGCAACCTCCATGTCCAGCTCATGCATATCCTTCACCACTCAGCCTCCTCCTCTCCAAAGAAAGCAGCCTATCCCATCTCTCCTTAGAACCAAAAAGCACTAACATCTGGTGGAATCTCAGCTTCTTCTCCAAAGCTATCACATCCTATCAATATGACTATTGTACACTTTGGCCAGTAGTATTTAGATTCATTGGTGGCCTCTGTAAATAATGGAGAACATCCGGATCTAACTTAGTGAGTCAGTGAGAATTACAGAAAGGGCAACTGAGGTAATATTTAAAGATTAGCTTCAATTCAATTCAAACTTAATTGTCATTTAACCATATATGAATACTCATGAATACCATCAAACGAGACAGCGTTACTACAGGGTCAAGGTGCAAACACACATTACCAACAGTCTCACACACGCAGTAAACACACCCAAGATCACAATCATGTAATAAGAGTCCCGAGACCCACTTCCCCCCTCCGCCCGTGACTCTGTGGCTTGATTCATACAAGGCAACAAACCCACATAGAATATCAGTAGAAATAGAACAATGCAGAATATGCATGTACAGTATATATACAGACAGACCACACCCCACACCCCCCCCCCCCCCCCCAGCTCACTGATATCAACTGTCCATGCCCGCTAGCAAAACTCCATGACTTTGAGGACATTTCTAGTCCCGGCGCCTGACTCTCACTAGGCAAATCCGTGGCTTTGAGGCTCAGACATCGCATATGGTGTCGCATATATATATGCATAATATACAAGCACATATAGAATATTAGTAAAAATACAGCCAGACCAATATATATGTATATAGTCCACAGATCTCAGTCCATTTTAAAACCTCAGTTACCAGAAATGCACTATGATGCAGTGGTTTGAACGCCTCACCTCCAGCAGCTGAAAGAAAGTGACCCTGCAGTTTGAGGCCCAAGTCCACCGACAGCGCTAAGAAATCTGCAGTCGGCCACAACAGAGCTTGTCGTCTGCCGAGCAGAACTTTGGGAGGGCAGTTCCAACTCATTTCCGGACACCGCACCATCCTGCTCCCAGTGAAGTGCAACAGCTTCGTCCCCTCGCTCCAGGCAGCTGCATTCAGGCAACACCATGGCTTCAGGCCTAATCCTCACTATGACTTGGCCCCCTCCATCCATCCCTGCTTACATCCAGTGAGTCAGCGAATTGAACTTGCGGAGTACCAGATGAACAATGTCCAAAGGGCTCTTGAGATCACAAGAAAAGTGACCATGACGGCCACTTACTATTTGATTGTAAGACCCCATCGACTCAGGTGACACATTGCTCAGCTCCTTCATTATCTCAGCTGGTGGTGTAGACCTACAGTCTTGAGTTCTTCTGTACTTTGTCACATGTACATTGAAACATACATTGTTTGCATCAAATCAACTCAGCGAGGATAGTGTTGGGAAGCCAGCAAATATCGTGTACTTTAGGCACCAACATAGCAAGCCCAAATTCACTAGCACTAACCCATACATTTTTGCAATATGGGAGGAAACTGGAGCACTCAAAGGTAACCTATGTGGTCACTGGGAGAATGTACAAGCTCTTACTGACAGCAGTGGGAATTGAACCTCCATCTTACAGCTGGCTTCTGCAAAGAAACGTAGACCTGACAACTACATGGCACTCCAGACAAGAGATTTTGCAGATGCTAGAAATCAACACACACAAAATGCTGGAGGAACTTAGTAAGTCAGGCAGCACCTACAAAGGAGAATAAACAGTCATTTCTTTAGGACAAGACTTAAATAAACAGAAAAATGCTTTGGGACGAGACCTTTCATCAAGAGGTGATATCTCTGCTTGATGACCTTTCATCAGAACCCACATTTAGTTACAGAATTGAAGGTATGACAGCAAAATCATTAAAATCACCAGACTAATAACCAGCGATCTGGAGACATGAGTTTGAATCTTACCCCAGTGGTTGGGCAATTTAAATTCATGTAATTAAATTCGGAATTAAAATAACTAGCATAAGTAATGGTGGCCAGGAGACTGCTAGATTGCCAGAACAGGTGGTGAATAATCTGACACAATTTAAAATTACTTCTCATCAGCCTTTCAGTGGCATCTCTTCATTCTGTTTTACGATTTTTCTGAAAAATGAATGGATGTCTATGCCTGAAATTGTGGCAAATTAGTGTCCTTGAACTGATCTGTCCGTTGTAGAAAGATGAAGTTGACAGGTTAAGTATTCCCTTCTGACGTAATTCCACCTGCTTCTGTTAGATGGAAGAAACAATGAAGAGGGCAGAACTTATAAGTAATAATTTCATTATAAGTGCTAGATTGGATGGACATCTGCCTTGCCATCTGCCACATTCTAGAGGCCAGGAAGCTGTAAGCAAATAGTGATCACAGAAGCCACAACATTAGAGTCATAAAGCACACAGCACAGGAACAGGCCCTTCAGTCCATGTAGTCCACGCTGAACTATTATTCTGCCTAGTCCCATTAACCTACACCTAGACTACAGCCCTCCATTGCCTTCTCCTCCTTGTGCCTATTCAAATGTCTCTTAAGTGTTGATATCAAACCTGCATCCAGCAATTCCACTGGCAACTTGTTCCACATTCTCAGCACTATCTGAGTGAAGAACTTCCCCCTCATGTTCCCCTTAAACATTTCATCTTTCACCCTTCTTAACCCATGACCTCTAGTACTAGTTCACCCAACGTCAGTGGGGAAAGCCTGCTTGCATTTACTCTGTCTATGCACCTCATAGTTTTGTATACCTCTACCAAATCTCCCCTGATTCTCCTACACTCCAGGGAATAAAGTCTTAACCCTTTTAACCTTGAAGTAGATTTACTGCAGCCACACTGAGTTCCTTTCCTGTACCTAATAAAGTGGCCACTGACTGTATAACAATTCTTTGTGTGAGAATCCATAACCATAGTTCAGGATTCTATTTAAAATAAGGGTTTCTTCACAAGATACCAATGACCCAGTGGTAGATAGATTAATAAGCATGTAGGGAAAGGTCATCACAGGTAGACAGGGATGTGGAGCTGAAGATATAATCAAACCTGACGTGATCTTATTAAATTGCCCAAGGAGCCAAGTGAACTACTCCTCCTCCCAATTCAAATGTTCATGTCAGGTTTGTGGGTTGAAGTCATACTCCAGAGGTTTAACCACAGAGAACGAGGCTGAGCCTGTAGCTCAGTACAGGAGTCCTACACTATCAAAGCCATTGTCTTTTAGATAAGATGCTAAACTGAAAACCTTGCCTATTTATTTGGGTGGATCAAACAAGATGTCGCTTCTTTTTTGTTTTCTTCCTTTCTCTCTCTCCCTTTCTTCCTGTCCTTCTTTCTTACATTTGCATCAAAACACACAGTAAAATGTGTTATTTGCATTAACAACCAACTCAACCTAATAATGTGATGGGAACAGTCCTCAAGTGTCGCTGCACAGTCCAGTGCCAACATACCTTTCCCACAATGCTCACCAGAACAACACAACACAACAAGCAACAAGGCAACTTCAGCAAAAAATGCTCATTCCTCCCTCACACAGTTTCAGTTCTGCAAGTCCAGGGCATTCTGCCTTCAGCCTCCAGCAGGCTGTGGGATTCACGGACATTGGGGTTCAACTTCCACAGTGGACTCTCATGGACTTGCAGACTCATGGTTCCACACATTAGCAGACTTCTGATCAATCCTTGGGCTTCAGTCTTTGGTATTGAGCCCAGGACTGGCTGATGATGGTCCTGGATGAGGGCCCCGAACACTAGGCCTTGAACGGTGAACTCAGCAATGACAGGACCCCAAACACTAGGCTTGAAACTCTGGTTTTGCCAACTCACGTACCTAGGGGGTCACCAGCCCTTGTGCCTCCTGCCCACACGGAACTCTGGTTCCAGATCTCGCTGATGACCCACTGACCTGAGAGGGCTCCCAGCCCTCATTGTCGCTGGTCTGTTTCTCTCTCAATATGCGTAAAACCCTAGTGGCAGATCTGTGTTTACATGGGGTCCTACCCAATTTTATCCCTCAACGAACATCACTAGCATAAAGCAACAAGCAATGGAGGAACTCTGCAGATTGAGCAGCATCTGAGGGAAGAAGGGAACTGTCAATATTGCAAGTCGAAATCCTGCATCCGTTGAGAGCAGAGAGGGGAGATGGCCAGATTAAAAAGATTCAGGTTTAATATCACTGGTATATGTTATGAAATTTGTTAACTTTATGGCAGCAGTACAATGAAATACGTGATAAATAAATAAAGAGGAAAAAAAGGAGATACATGAAGCATATGCAGTATATGTTTATTAAATAGTTCAGTTAAAATAATCAATAAAAACGTAGTGAGGCTGTGCTCATGGGTTCAATGCCCATTTAGGAATCAGATGGCAGTGGGGAAAAAGTTGTTCCTGAATCGCTGAGTGCGTGCCTTCAGGCTTCTACACCTCCTTCCCGATGGTAACAGTGTGAAGAGGGCACGTCCTGGGTGGTGGGGATCCTTTAGTGATGGACGCTGCCTTCCTAAGGCACCACTGCTTGAAGATGTCTTGGATACTATGGAGGCGTGTACCCATGATGGAGCTGACTAATTCTACAATCTTCTGCAACTTACTTTGATCTTGTGCAGTGGCACCCCCTCCCCATACCAGATGGTGACTCAGCTGGTCAGAATGCTCTCCGTGGTGCATTTGTAGAAGTTTTTGAGTGTTTTAGTTGACAAAATCTCCTCAAACTCCTAATAAAGTGTAGGCACTGTCTTGTCTTCTTTATAGCTGCATCGATATGTTGTGACCGGGTTAGAGAAGATAGGAGTGGTGATGCAGGTGATACGTGGACTTTACTGCATTCTTGTTTATTGGAGCTTACTGTACACAATTTTTGCTCCATACTTTACAATAGTGATTGTACTTTAAGAGTGTATTTCACTGGTTGTTATCTGCCTGAGATGTCCAGTGGTCATTAGCCATTCTATTGACATGCAAGTCGTTCATTTTAAGTGCAAAGGAGGAAGGTATGGTGTTTAGGTCCGAACAGAGTGTTCCAGGTTAAATCAAGGCTTTGTTTAAATCTCTCTTATGCTGGTTATACACAAAGTGCCTTTAGTACCAAATACACCAAAATGCCTTGATATTTTTCATTTTTTCATTAAACTATCAGTAATATCCTCTATCCAAAGAGAAATTCATTTATTGCCCAAGGTTGCATTCTTTAATGAAAACTGGGAACCTTCTGAATTCTGCATAAGGTATATCAAACTTGGAATCTCTTATGAATCAGTCCTGTGCAGTTATACTTAATATAGATAGATAGGGTCATAAAGAAAGCTTTTGGCACATTGGCATTCACAAATGAAAGTATTGAGTATAGGAGTTGGGATGTTATGTTGAAGTTGTCTAAGATGTAGATGAGGTCTAATTTTGAGTATTGTGCGTAGTTTTGGTCAACTACCCACAGAAAAGATGTAAATTACATTGAATGAGTAAAGAGATATTCACAAGGATGTTGCCAGGACTGGAAGACCTGAGTTATGAGGAAAGATTGAATAGGAAATGATAGAGTCTTTTAATGGAAACAATAGGGTCTTTTAAAATGGAATCAATAGGGTCTTTTAATAGACTCCTGGATGGATACGTGGAGCTTAGAAAAATAGAGAGCAGTGGGTAAGCCTAGTTAGTTCTAAGGTAAGGACATGTTCAGCACAGCTTTGTGGGCCGAAGGGCCTGTATTGTGCAGTAGGTTTTCTATGTTTCTAGATGAGGACTTTATTCCTTGGGACGTAGAAGATAGAGGGGAGATTTGATAAAGGTATACAAAATTAGGGGATACATACAAGCAGGCTTTTTCCACTGAGGTTGGGTGGGATTACAACTAGAGGTCATGGGTTAAGGGTGAAAGGTTTATGGGGAAATGAGGGAGAACTTCTTCACTCAGAGGGCATTGAGAATGTGGAACAAGCTGCTAGCATAAGTGGTGCATGGATGGTAGGGGTATGGAGGGCTAAGGTCCCAGTGAAGCTCGATGGGAGTAAGCAGTTTAAGTGGTTCAGTATGGACTAGATGGGCTGTAGGTCATATTTCTGTGCTGTAGTTTTTATGGCTATATATGGGTCACAAAAACAGGCCCTTCAGCCCACTATGTCTTTGCTGTCCATCAAGTACTCCTCTAATCCCATTTACCAGTATTTGGTCCTTAGAAAATGATGCTTTGGCAATTTAAGTTCTTGTTCATTGATTTCTTGAATGTTGTGAGAGTACCTGCCTCCTCCATCTTCTCAGGCAGTACGTGCAAGATTCTGAACCCCTCTGCATTCAGAAGAATTTTGTTTGATCATCTCCAACTGGCTTACTCACTTTAAGCCTGTAACCTTTTCCAGATGAGTCCTTTATTGGGTGCCAAACTAAACAAAATCTCTTCCACCTCTACTTGATCCCTATCCCTCCAGACCCTACACATTCACATGGCTAACAATCTCGAAAACACCACTATGGTATCTGCTTCCTCCAATGCCTACGCCCTGGAAGCCCTTTCCAGGCACCCACTACTCCCTGTATGAAGAAGACTTCCACCACATATTCCCACATAAAATGTACTGATGCTCCACATAGTTGTGTCCTCAACCCCCTAGTCTACTCCTTGTTCACTCATGATGGTGTGACCAGATTCTGCTCTAACTCCATCAATAAGTTTGCAGATAATACCACCGTAGTAGGCTGTATCTCAAATAACAATGAGCTGGAGTACAGGAAGGAGATAAAGAACTTAGAGATATGGTGTAATGACAATAACCTTCAATGTTGCAAAACAAAAGAACCTTCAGAAAAGGGGGCAGGTAACATGTTCCTGTCAATATGCTGAGGCTGAGAGGGTTGAGAACTTCATGTTCCTAGGTGTGAACATGGCAAATAGACTGTCCTGATCCAGCCACGTCAATGTCATGGCCAAAAAGCCTATCAACACCTCTTTTTCCCCAGAAGGCTAATGGAATTCAGCATGTCACCATCGACTCTTACCAATTTTCAGTGGTGCACCACAGAAAGCATTCTGTCGGCTTGGTGTGGCAGTTGCCCTGGACAGGACTGCAAGAGACTGCTCAGCATTTCACAGGAACTAACCTGCCTTCTATGGATTCTGAAAACAGCCAGCATAATCGAAGATACCACCCGCCCTGGTCACTCTCTCTTCTCCCCTCTCCCATCAGGCCGAAAACACATACCCATCAGCCTGAAGGGCAGCATCTAACTCACTGTTATCAAACTATTGAACAGACCTCCTGTGTGATGAACCTGACAATGTAACTCATTATCATCTTGCACTTTATTGTTTATCTGCACTACACCATTTTGGTAGCTTTTACAGTTTATTCTGCATTGTTATTGTTTTACCTTATTCTAGCTCAATGTGCTGTGCAGCCGGCAGGTGGTAACGTGATTTCATGTTTCTGGTTTTTATAAAACTGGATCTTCACTGAATCTCAGTACATGTGACAACAATAAACCAATACCAATATCAATGTAGCCGATTATCTGACCAGTATGTATTTGGAGTGTAGGAGGAAATCAGCGAAACTCATGGAATCACAGGGAGAACGTGCAGACTCCACGTGGACAGCATCAGAGGTTCTGGTTGATGTTGAGTCCCTGGAGCTTTGAGGGAACAGAACTATCTCGGTACAACCATATTGCCCAAAGATACAAATAGAAAAGAGCTTCCCTAAGACTCTCCTTTTTTTTAATATCACCAATGAATGTTGCTTTGAGGGAAGCATTGAAATTCCCAACTGGCAAAACCAAGTGGATATTAAAAGATAAGAACACACTCCTCACCTTTTATTCTGGCACAGGTTATCTACAGATCCATTCTTAATGTAATATATTTTAATTTTTTTTGAACAAAAGAAAAGCATTAAGGATTCCTTTTTAAATAGCCAAGTTGTAGTTTTTACCCAAGGTTGCAGATCCGCGGCTGTCCCAATTATAACTGCATACTGAGAGAAGATGAATATCTCAATTTTACAGCTTTTCCCTTGGGATGTGTCCTTTATACTGGAAAGTGAATTATGGTCTGTTTTTTAAGTAACAATATATTAGGATCCAATTTCTTCTAACTGCAGGGTGCAGATTAAGCAGAGAAATGGTTTTTAATACAATTCATGAATGTTATCTAACCCAACTTAATTTAAAACGTTTTTACCAGGTGATTTCCAGTGCTGTTGCACCACGGGGGGATAATGATGAATTAGAGCAAGTGGGGAGCAGGGAATGCAGCTTCTTTTGTGTGAAGTCATCAAACCAGAAATTCCTTCGAGCATACGAAGGACATGTTAGTCAGAGGCTGTAGGTTATGCACTGTGACATCCAGTGCGAAACACACCTTGACCCAATTTGCACATTAATCTTTGCAGTACAATCTGGCACCATTCTTCTGCTTTGCACTTGGAACCAAGGCAGCAAATCATTATCGCACCGCCTCCTGGAAGTTGCTCTCCAAGCTGCACATCATTCTGACTTATAATAATAATAATATTAATAATAATATAATAACTTATTTATAGAGAGCTTTTCCTAGAGATGATGTCATTCAAAGTGCTTTACAATGCAATAAAATGCAAATATTAAAATAAAAGACAAAACAATGTTAGTTAAAAACAAGGTTAATAAATAGGTTTCAAGTTGGCATTTAGAAGTGTCAACCAATTCTGCATCCCTTATAATTTTTAGATATGGAATTCCACGCTTTAGGAGCATAGTTCAAAAAAGCAGACTTGCCAATTATCATTTAAGACCATAAGATATAGGAACAGAATTAGGCCACTTGGCCCATTGAGTCTGCTCCACCATTTCATCATGGCTAATCCATTTCCCTCTCAGCCCCAATCTCCTGCCTTCTCCCTGTATCCTTCATGCCCAAATCAAGAATCTATAAACCTCTGCCTTACATATATCCAATGACTTGGCCACCATAGCCACCTGTAGCAATGAATTCCACAAATTCACCACTCTCTGGCTAAAGAATTCCTCGTCATCACCAACCTAAATGGATGTCTCTCTATTCTGAGGCTGTGTCCTCTGGTCTTAGACTCCCCTACCATAGGAAATATTCTCTCTGCATCCACTCTATCAAGGCCTTTCAACATTCATAGGTTTCAATGAAATACCCCCCTCATTCATCTGAATTCCAGTGAGTACCAGCCCAAAACCATCAAATACTCCTCATATGATGTCTTTCAATCCCAGAATCATTTTTTGTAAATCTCCTTTGAACTCCCTCCAATGTCAGCACATCCTTTCTTAGATAAGAGGCCCAAAACTGCTCATAATACTCCAAATGAGGCCTCTCCAGTGCCTTATAAAGCCTCAACATTACATCCTTGCTTTTATGTTCTAGTCTTCTCGAAATGAATGCTAACATTGCATTTGCTTTCCTTACCACCAACTCAACCTGCAATTTAACCTTTAGGGAATCCTGCACGAGGTCTCCCAAGTCCCTTTGCACATCAGATTTTTCAATTTTCTCTCCATTTATAAAATTTTTTACACTTTTATTTCTTCTACCAATTTGCATGACCATACACTTCCCCACACAGCATTCCATCTGCCACTTCTTTGCCCACTCTCTGACTTTGTCTCAGTCCTTCTGTCACCACTCTGCTTCCTCAACGTTACCTGCCCCTCCATCTGCTTTTGTATAGTCCACCAACCTGCCCACAAAACCATCAATTCCATCATCCAAATCATTCATGTATAAGGCAAAAGAAGTGGTCCCAACACAGATCAATGTGAAACACCACTAATCACTGGCAGTCAACCAGAAAAGGCACCCTTTATTCCCTCTCTTTGTCTTCTGCTAATCAGCCATTGCTCTATCCAAGCTAGTATCTTTTCTGTAATGCCATGGTTTCTTAACTTGTTATGCAGCTTCATGTGTGGCATCTTGTCAAAAGCCCTCTGAAAACCCATGTCCACAACATCCACTGATACACCTTTGTCTATCCTGCTTGTTATTTCTTCAAAGAATTCCAACAGGTCTGTCAGGCAAGATTTTCCCTTAAGAAAACCATGCTGATTTCAGTCTGTTTTATCATGTGCCTCCAAGTACCCAAAGCCACATCCTTAACAATCAACTCCGACATCTTTCCAACTGCTGAGGTCTGACTTACTGGCCTATAATTTTCATCCTTCTGCCTGTCACCCTTTTTGAAGAGTGAATGAGTTTTGCAATTTTCCAGTCCTCCAGAACTATGCCAGAATCCTGGGATGTAGACCATCTACTCCAGGTGACTTTTCTACATTCCGACCTTTCAGTTTTCCAAGAACCTTCTCTCTAAGAATGTCAACTTCACTCACTTCTGCTCACTGACACTCTCAAAATTCAAGCATATCCTATTGTCTTCCATAGTGAAGACTGATGCAAAATACTTAATCAGCTCTTTTTCCATTTCCTTGTTCCCCCGTTACTACCGCTCCAGCATCATTTTCCAGCATTCCAATATCTGCTCTTGCCTCTCTTTTTACACTTTATATAGCTAAAGTAACTTTTGGTATCTTCTTCAATATCACTGGCTAGCTTATCTTGGTATTCCATTTTCTTCTTTATTACTTCTTTAGTTGCCTTCTGTTGCTTTTTAAAAGCTTCCCAATCCTCTAACTTTCCATTGATTTTTGATCTATTATATGCCCTCCCTTTGACTATTATGTTGGCTTTGACTTCTCTTGAGGGCCATGGTTGCGTCATTTTGCCTTTAGAATACTTCTTCTTTGGAATGTATCTATCCTGTGCCTTCCAAATTGTTCCCCAAAGCTCCAGCCATTACTGCTTTGCTGTCATCCCTGCTAGTATTTGCTTCCAATCAATTTTTTTGATCTCCTCTCTCATGCTTCTGTAATTCCCTTTACTCCACTGTAATACTGATACATCTGACTTCAGCTTCTCCTTCTCAGATTGCAGGGTGAATTCTAAGGGTTCTTTTACCTCAGACTCTCTAATTGATCCCTGTTCATTGCACATCATGCAATCCAGAATAGCTGGTCCTGTAGTAGGCTCGGCTGTGACCTGTTCTAAAAAGCCATCTCATAGGCATTCTAGAAACTCCCCCTCTTGGGATCTAGCTCCAACCAGTATATTGAAATCCCCTATGACTATAGTAACAGAGCCCTTTTGACATGTATTTTCTATCTCCCATTGTAATTTGTAGCCCACATCTTTGCTACTGTTTGGAGTTCTGTATATAACCCCCATCAGGGTCCTTTTATCCTTACAGTTTATTAGCTTTACTAAGAGGGAGATGGTTTAAATTTAAGAGACTGGCAAAAGAAGGCCTGAGCGCACTTGCAGATTTATAAAATGAAAACGATTCTGTGATATACTCTCATCCCAGTCCATTAAGAACTTCAAAAAACAAGTAAGAGAACTTTAAAATCAATTCTAAAAGAAACAGAAAGCCAATGTAGAGTAGCTAGGACAGGAGAGATATGTCGCTTCATCCTGGTTTAAGTTAAAAGACTAGCAGCAGCATTCTGACTGAGTTGAGTTTGTCAATAGATTGCTTTTCAAGGCAGGTAAAAAGTGCAATCTAGTCTATTCGATATAAAGGCGTGAAATTGTTTTTCAGCATCGTTATGTGACAGAAATGTACTTACCTTTGCAATATTTCTTAAGTGAAGAAATGCTGCTTTGGTCACTTTCTTTGTGTGGGATTTAAAATTCAAATCGGAGTCAAGGCATTCTTGTTACTTCTGATTTTACAAGAGGAGCCAAGTTCCCAGGTTTATCAAGAAGTTTACCTCTTTTGGCTTTAGAACCATCCAAGTGTATTTCAGTTTTAACTTCATTTAGTTTTTGGAAATTATTGCTGATCTATTTGTTTAGAGCAGCCGTACCAGCTCAACGGAGATATACAACTGTGAGTCATCTGCATAGCTGAGTAAGTCAAGTCTATGCTCACTAAGTCAAAGAACACTGAGGCTGTCTACAAGAAGGGTCAGAGCCGTCTCTATTTCCTGAGGAGACTGAGGTCCTTTAACATTTGCCAGACAATGCTGAGGATATTCTACGAGTCTGTGGTGGCCAGTGCTATCATACTTGCTGTTGTGTGCTGGGCAGCAGATTGAAGGTAGCAGACACCAACAGAATCAACAAACTCATTCATAAGGCCAGTGATGTTGTGGGGGTGGAAATGGACTCTCTGACGGTGGTGTCTGAAAGGAGGATGCCGTCCAAGTTGCACGCCATCTTGGACAATGACTCCCACCCACTCCATAATGTACTGGTTAGGCATAGGAGTACATTCAGCCAGAGACTCATTCCACTGAGATGTAACACTGAGCGGCATAGGACCTAATTCCTACCTGTGGCCATCAAACTTTACAACTCCTCCCTTGGAGTGTCAGACACCCTGAGCCAATAGGCTGGTCCTGGACTTATTTTCACTTGGCATGATTAACTTATTATTATTTAACTATTTATAGTTTTATATTGCTATAATTCTTCACCATTCTTGGTGCGGCTGTAATGAAACCCAATTTCCCTTGGGATCAGTAAAGTATGTCTGTCTGTCTGTCTGTCTAATGTTGTCTCCTAAGGAGCACATGTAACTTGTCTGTCTAAGATACATAAGCAAAACCAATTAATTACACTACCTGCAAGACTTGGAAGTATATCGCCGTTACTTCACTATCGTTGGGTCAAAATCCTGGAACTAACTCTCCAACAGCATTCTGGGCGTACCCACTCCTCGAGTACTGCAGTGGTACAAAAAAGCAGCTCGTCACGAGCTTCTCAATAACAACTTAGTCACTGAAATATTGACTCAGCCAGCAAAGCCCACATCCCTTGAATGAATAAAGTAAAATGTCTGCTTTGCCAGAGACATAAAAACAGATAGGAACGGGAGACCTGCGGGAGCCATTTTGATCTTTTCTTCTTCTCATCGGAGTTAAGAGAGGCGGGACTGTGCAGGCATGTGACGTCGGGCAGTGAAGCGCAGAAGATTTAACAGGAACACAGCCTTATACAGCTGGCAGCGTTGTTTGTGGACAGCAGAGTGAGCCGGGAACAGAGTGAAGGCTTAAGGGCTTTGGCTCAACGGGCTTAGGCGGAAACGGGCGAGGGAAGGTAGGTTTAGGTTTCAGTTTTTCCTGTGATTTGAGGAAAGGGGAAGTGTGAGTGTGAGGGCAGCTTGTTGTTCTCGGTGTCAGATGTGGGAGGTCCTGGAGTCTCCTAGCCTCCCGGACATCCACATCTGCGCCAGGTGCGCCGAGCTGCAGCTCCTAAGGGACCGTGTTAGGGAACTGGAGATGCAGCTCGATGACCTTTGGCTGGTCAGGGAGAGCGAGGAGTTGATAGAGAGGAGTTACAGGCAGGTGGTCACACTGGGGCCATGGGAGGCAGACAAGTGGGTCACGGTTAGGAGGGGGAAGGGGAAGAGTCATGTACTAGAGAGTACCCCAATGGCTGTACCCCTTGACAATAAGTACTCCTGTTTGTGTACTGTTGGGGGGAACAGCCTACTTAGGGGAAGCAACAGTGGCCATGCCTCCAGCACAGAGTCCGGCCCTGTAGCTCAGAAGGGTAGGGAAAGGAAGAGGAAGGCAGTTAGGGGTTCGATAGTTAGGGGGTCAGATAGGTGATTCTGTGGGACGCGATCAGGAGAACCGTATGGTAGTTTGTCTCCTTGGTGCCAGGGTCCGGGATGTTTCTGATCGCGTCCAAGATATCCTGAAGTAGGAGGGTGAGGAGCCAGAGGTCGTGGTACCTATAGGTACCAATGACATAGGTAGGAAAAGGGAAGAGTCCTGAAAGGAGAATATAGGGAGTTAGGAAGGCAGTTGAGAAGAAGGACCACAAAGGTAGTAATTTCGGGATTACTGCCTGTGCCACGCGATAGTGAGAGTAGGAATGGAATGAGGAGGAGGATAAATGTGTGGCTGAGGGATTGGAGTAGGGGGCAGGGATTCAAGTTTCTGGATCATTGGGACCTCTTTTGGGGCCTATACAAAAATGAGGGGGACCAATATTCTGGCAGGGAGATTTGCTAAGGCGACTGAGGAGAATTTAAACTAGAATGGTTGGGGGGTGGGAATCAAATTGAAGAGACTAGGAGAGAGCAGGTTAGTACACAAATAGAGAAAGCTAGTAGACAGTGTGTGAGGGAGGATAGGCAGGTGGTTGAGAAGGGGAGCGCTCAGACTGAAGATGTAGGGGAGAAGGAAGAAAAGGATAATAAAGTTGCTTCCACCTTTAGGGATAAACAGAGAGTAAGAGGTGGAGAATTTCTTAAATGCATCTATTTTAATGCTAGGAGCATTGTAAGAAAGGTGGATGAGCTTAGAGCATGGATTGATACCTGGAAATATGATGTTGTAGCTATTAGTGAAACATGGTTGCAGGAGGGGTGTGATTGACAACTAATTATTCCTGGATTTCATTGCTTCAGGTGTGATAGAATCAGAGGGGTAAGAGGGGGAGGTGTTGCATTGCTTGTCAGGGAAAATATTACAGCGGTGCTTTGGCAGGATAGATTAGAGGGCTCGTCTAGGGAGACTATTTGGGTGGAATTGAGGTATGGGAAAAGTGTAGTAACACTTGTAGGGGTGTATTATAGACCACCTAATGGGGAGCGAGAATTGGAGGAGCAAATTTGTAAGGAGATAGCAGATATTTGTATTAAGCACAAGGTTATGATTGTGGGAGATGTTAATTTTCCACACATAGACTGAGAAGCCCATTCTGTAAAAGGGCTGGATGGTTTGGAGTTAGTAAAATCTGTGCAGGATAGTTTTTTGCAGTAATACATAGAGGTACCAACTAGAGAAGGGGCAGTGTTGGATCTCCTGTTAGGGAATGAGATAGGTCAGGTGACGGAGGTATGTGTTGGGGAGCACTTCAGGTCCAGTGATCACAATGCCATTAGCTTTAATATAATTATGGAGAAGCATAGGACTGGACCCAGGGTTGAGATTTTTGATTGGAGAAAGGCTAACTTTGAGGAGATGCAAAAGGATTTAGGAGTGGATTGGGACAATTTGTTTTATGGGAAGGTTGTAATAGAGAAATAGAGGTCATTTAAAGGTGAAATTTTGAGGGTACAGATCTTTATGTTCCTGTTAGGTTGAAAGGAAGGGTTAAAAGTTTGAGAGAGCCATGGTTTTCAAGGGATATTGGAAACTTGGTTCAGAAAAAGAGAGAGATCTACAATAACTATAGGCAGCATGGAGTCAATGAGGTGCTCGAGGAATAGAAAAATAGAAAATAGGGTCAGTAGTAGGCCATTCAGCCTTTCGAGCCTGCTCCGCCATTCAGTATGATCATGGCTGATCATCCAACTCAAAACCCTGTACCTGCTTTCTCTCCATACCCCCGATCCCTTTAGCCACAAGGGCCATATCTAACTTCCTCTTAAATATAGCCAATGAACCAGCCTCAACTGTTTCCTGTGGCAGAGAATTCCACAGATTCACCACTCTCTGTGGGAAGAAGTTTTTCCGCATCTTGGTCCTAAAAGGCTTCCTCTTTATCCTTAAACTGTGACCCTTCGTTCTGGATGCCCCCAATATCGGAAACAGTCTTCCTGCATCTAGCCTGTCCAATCCCTTCAGAATTTTATACGTTTCAATAAGAAGCCTAGTCGATCCAGTCTTTCTTCGTATGAAAGTCCTGCCATCCCAGGAATCAATCTGGTGAACCTTCTTTGTACTCCCTCTATGGCAAGAATGTCTTTCCTCAGATTAGGGGACCAAAACTGCACACAATGCTCTAGGTGCGGTCTCACCAAGGTCTTGTACAACTGCAGTAGAACCTCCCTGCTCCTGTACTCAAATCCTTTTGCTATGAATGCCAACATACCATTTGCCTTTTTCACTGCCTGCTGTACCTGCATGTCCACCTTCAATGACTGGTGTACAATGACACCCAGGTCTCATTGCACCTCCCCTTTTCCTAATCGGCCACCATTCAGATAATAATTTGTTTTCCTGTTCTTGCCACCAAAGTAGATAATCTCACATTTATCCACATTAAATTGCATCTGCCATGAATTTGCCCACTCACCTAACCTATCCAAGTCACCCTGCATCCTCTTAGCATCCTCCTCACAGCTAACACCGCCGCCCAGCTTCGTGTCATCCACAAACTTGGAGATGCTGCATTTAATTCCCTCATCTAAATCATTAATATATATTGTAAACAACTGGGGTCCCAGCACCGAGTCTTGCGGTACCCCACTAGTCACTGCCTGCCATTCTGAAAAGGTCCCGTTTTCTCCCACTCTTTGCTTCCTGTCTGCCAACCTATTCTCTATCCACATCAATACCATACCCCCAATACCGTGTGCTTTAAGTTTGCACACTAATCTCCTGTGTGGGACCTTGTCAAAAGCCTTTTGAAAATCTAAATATACCACATCCACTGGCTCTCCCCTATCCACTCTACTAGTTACATCTTCAAAAAATTCTATAAGATTTGTCAGACATGATTTTCCTTTCACAAATCCATGCTGACTTTGTCTGATGATTTCACCTCTTTCCAAATGTGCTGTTATCCCACCTGTGATAACCGACTCTAGCATTTTCCCCACCACCGATGTCAGACTCACCGGTCTATAATTCCCCGGTTTTTCTCTCCCTCCTTTTTAAAAAAGTATAAAGGATGTAAAAAGAATCTTAAGAAAGAAAATAGAAAAGCTATAAGAAAATATGAGGTTGCTTTGGCAAGTGAGGTGAAAATAAATCCAAAGGGTTTCTACAGTTATATTAATAGCAAAAGGATAGTGAGGGATAAAATTAGTCCCTTAGAGAACCAGAGTGGACATCTGTGTGTGGAGCCAAAAACCATGGGGGAGATTTTGAACAATTTCTTTTCTTCGGTATTCACTAAGGAGAGGGATATTGAATTGTGTAAGGTAAGGGAAACAAGTAGGGTAGTTACGGAAACTATGATGATTAAAGAAGAGGGAGTACTGGCACCGTTAAAGAATATAAAAGTGGATAAGTCTCTGGGTCCTGACAGGATTTTCCCTAGGAACTTGAGGGAAGTTAGTGTAGAAATAGCAGGGGCTCTGACAGAAATATTTCAAATGTCATTAGAAACGAGGATGGTGCCGGAGGATTGGCGTATTGTTCATGTTGTTCCATTGTTTAAAAAGGGTTCTAAGAGTAAACCTAGCAATTATTGGCCTGTAAGTTTGACGTCAGTGGTGGATAAATTAAAGGAAAGTATTCTTAGAGATGGTATGTATAATTATCTGGATAGACAGGGTCTGATTAGGAACAGTCAACATGGATTTGTGTGTGGAAGGTCATGTTTGACAAATTTTATTGAATTTTTATGAAGAGTTTACGAGGAAAGTTGATGAAGGTAAAGCAGTGGATGTTGTCTATATGGACTTCAGTAAGGCCTTTGACAAGGTTCCGCACGGAAGGTTAGTTAGGAAGGTTCAATCGTTAGGTATTAATATTGAAGTAGTAAAATGGATTCAACAGTGGCTGGATGGGACATGCCAGAGAGTAGTGGTGGATAACCGTTTGTCAGGTTGGAGGCCAGTGACTAGTGGTGTGCTTCAGGGATCTGTACTGGGCCCAGTGTTGTTTGTCATATACATTAATAATCTGGATGATGGGATAGTAAATTGGATTAGTAAGTATGCAGATGATACTAAGGTAGGTGGCATTGTTGATAATGAAACAGGGTTTCAAAGCTTGCAGAGAGATTTACAAGAGTGGGCTGAAAGATGGCAGATGGAGTTTAATGCTGATAAGTGTGAGGTGCTACATTTTGGTAGGACTAATCAAAATAGGACATAGATGGTAAATGGTAGGGCATTGAGGAATGCAGTAGAACAGGGTGATCTAGGAATAATGGTGCATAGTTCCCTGAAGGTGGAATTTCATGTGGATAGAGTGGTGAAGAAAGCTTTTGGTATGCTAGACTTTATAAATCATAGCATTGAGTATAGGAGTTGGGATGTAATGTTAAAATTGTACAAGGCGTTGGTGAGGCCAAATTTGGAGTATTGTGTACAGTTCTGGTCACCGAATTATAGGAAAGATGTCAACAACATAGCGAGAGTACAGAGGAGATTTACTAGAATGTTACCTGGGTTTCAGCACCTATTTTACAGAGAAAGGTTGAACAAGTTAGGTCTTTATTCTTTGGAGCATAGACGGTTGAGGGGGGACTTGATAGAGGTATTTAAAATTATGAAGTGGATAGATAGAGTTGACATGGATAGGCTTTTTCCATTGAGAGTAGGGGAGTTTCATACAAGAGGACATGATTTGAGAGTTAAAGGGCAAAAGTTTAGGTAACACAAGGGGGAACTTCTTTACTCAGAGAGTGGTAGCTGTGTGGAACGAGCTTCCAGTAGAAGCGGTAGAGGGAGGTTCGATATTGTCATTTTAAAAAAAAATTGGATAGGTATATGGACAGGAAAGGAATGGAGGGTTATGGGCTGAGTGCAGGTCGGTGGGACTAGGTGAGAGTAAGCATTCAGCACGGACTCGAAGGGCTGCGATGGCCTGTTTCCGTGCTGTAATTGTTATATGGTTATATATAGGAAGGCATCCTGCAATAAAGGTAATTGGGCTGTGCAACAAGATATAGATGGGTTGAGTGGTTGAGCATGATCTTGACAATTAGGCTTAATGTGGGGAAATTTGAGGTTATGGACTTTGGTGGGAAGAATCAAAAGGCAGGTTGTTGTCTAACTAGCACAGTGTTGTAGTATTTGGCATTACACTATTACCTCGCCAGTGATCACCAATCCAGGTTCCATTCCCGCTACTGCCTCTAAGGAGTTGGTACATTCTCCCTGTGACCACGTGGGTTTCCTCTGAGTGCTCCAGTTTTGCCCCACATTCCAGAAACGTTTGGCTGGGGTCAGTGAGTGTCTGCATACTGTGTTGGCACCAGAAATGTGGCAGCATGATCCTTGTTGATTTGATTTGTTTGAAGCAATGTATTTTATTGCACAGTTTTGATGTACATATGACAATTAAAGCTAGTCTTCCTTTTATCTTTATCTTTTATAATTTGAGAGAAACTGCGACAAATTAGAGTACAGAGATGTTCCTCTACATGAAACATAAAAAGTTAGCAGGCAGCTGCAGCCAGTACGAAGGCAAATGGATTGTTGGCTTTAATTGCAAGAGGGTTGGAGGGTTGCATAGGGAAGTATTGTTACTGTTGCACAGGATGTTGGTGCGACTGAACCTGGAGTATAGTTTTGATCTCTATTTGAGAAAGGATACACTGGCACTGGAGGCAATTCTGAAGAGGTTAATTGTTAGGGTGAGAAGGTTGTCCAGTCATAAAATGCTAACAAAAAAGTTAGACTTGTGTTATTTGGAGTACAGAAGAATGAGGGAGAGATCTTATTGAAACATAAAGGATTCTAAGAAGGAGTAACTGGATAGATGTTGGGATGTTTCACCAGTTTGGAGACCCTTGATTGAGAGACATGGTTACAAGATCAGGTTATTTGTGTCAGAATTTCTTGTAGACAGCGGTGAATCTCTGAAATTCACATGAACAGAGGCCAGGTCAGTGAGGGTATTTAAAGAGGAGGCAAATACATTTTTGAAAGATTGTGAAATTGAAGGCCAAAGGGAATTGTCACAAAAGGATTGAAGTCCGCATAAATGAACCATGATCATATTCAGTGATAGGGCAGACTTGAGGGGCCGAGTGGCATATTCCTCCTCCTGTTTCCTTCTGTTCCTCTGTTCTTGTTCAGAGTTTATTGTTTGTTGAGAATTGGCCTCAGGCACCCCCTCGGCTGTTCTCCCATCAGAGTGGTGTCATTTATTCAGACTGTGGCAAAGTGTACTTCTGAACTTTTAAACAGGCTCGCCCTCCTTGGAATTGGTAAAACAGCTGAATGTCCAGCTAAGGAAGGAATGCTTCATCAATTGACATTTGTATGAAAAACGTGATTGGAAGATATAGGGCTGAAAGCTCTATTTAATTGCTCTAATTCTGATACCAGTGCCTTCTGCTACTAGTTTCCTAAGCTCTTGAACTCCCTCCCTAAACCTCTTGCCTCTCTCTCTCCTTTAAGACTGTAACAATTATAGAACATAGAATAGTACAGCACGGTACAGGCCCTTCGGCCCACACTGTTGTGACACCCCTTAAACCCTGCCTCCCATATATCCCCCCACCTTAAATTCCTCCATATACCTGAATTATACAATTACTTGAAAACAAACTAAAACCCACTGAAAGGCTAAGTGAGAGTATCGCACTGTATGACACATTTCTAATTAACTGAATTCCAAATTGAAAAAGTACATTTAATCCTTTATTACAAGCCAACAACAAAATCATTTAAATTTTCTGTAATTCATGTAAAACAAAGATGAGCAAGACGAGTGTAATTGCATCAAATTCAAACAAAGATTACCGATTAACAAAAACATGCACTCCCTACTCACCCCCTCTCTATGCTGCCATCAGGTGAACAGGTGACAATATTCATTTATTTTACTGCCGCCCAAACCCAAGTGACAAATTACCTTAATCCAGAGTGAGCATGCATAACACAAATACACATCAGACAGATAATAAATAGATATGTGGCTCCTACAAAGACATTTTGTCTGACCTCTTTTGAGTCAGGTGGGAGAATGGAACTATGTGCTGAGCCGTTGGACTTCCCAGAGAGTACAACAGCAAATTCTCAAAGGTTTAATGTTATATCCACAATATACCTGAAACCATGACATAATGAAATGCATTATACCAAGGCTGCAGTATAATAAATATTTTAAATAAATATTAAAACTTAAGAAGCTGGTAACTCGTTTAATTCACTATTATAATTCAGCGAAGGAAGTTTGCTGTCTAACACTATACGTGACTCGAGGCCCACTGTAATTATGTGTGCTCCATCGATAAACAGATACAATAGCAATTGAGTAACCCAGGATTAATTAATGAATGGGGAAGGGCTGTACATGTTAATTTCAGATTGTTTAATCCATTGTACCAGAGCTATTTCCTATAGATTTTGAGCTTGTGTGGTTAGAGCTGAGATTGATTGCTTACAATATATGCGATAGTCGTTTACAAAAAAGATAAATGGGAGCGTATTAATTTCCCTTGAGGAGCATCTTTCTCTGCTGCGAAATAAATTGTTCTCTTTTGTGAGCAACAGTCAGTGTTTGGACGAACAGGGATATTTTAATCAGAAGCATAAATGGTTTTGTAGATTAAGAGTTAGAAAGTTTGCTTTTATGGAATTATAATTTTAAAAAAATGTGTTACAGAAGGCCTTTCACTCCTTTACATACATGCCATTCACAAAAGACCTATCCAGCCCAATCTGTCCATCTTGCACTAGGCATATAGCCCTGCTTGTCATGGCTCTTTAAGTATATGAGAGGCATAGCCAGAGCAAACAGCCAGGATCTTTTCCCAGGGCATAACTTTAAGGTGAGAAGAGATGGGTTCAAAGGAGATGAACAGGGCAAGTTTTTTTTAACATGGAGAGTGGTGGGTGCCTGGAATGTGCTGCTGGGGGCAACTCTGATAGAGGCAATTAAGAGGCTCTTAGATATAAATGTGCAATAAACGGAGGAGTTGGGACATTGTATAGGCAAAAGTGATTAGTTTAGTTAAGCAAAGTTAATTTACAAGCAATGAAACAGCAGCAAAATGACCTCTGTTCTTCCTCCCACCCATGCACATACAAAGTCCTCTAGCCCCAAGAAAGTCTATATTCTTCGGCCTCAAGTCTCCGGCACACCTGGGTTTGGACTTGGATTCAGTCGTGGACACGCAGACATTGGGCCTTCAACTACCCCAGTGGACTTCAACTATCCCAGGGTTCCAAACAATGGGCCTTGACTTTTGGATGTCCAATTCGACCCTCAGTCCTCGATCCTCAACTTCCTCCACAGGGCTCACTGATCACTGAACACTAAGCCTCAAGCCACATTCTCAGCGACCCGCAGAACCAGGTAGCTATTGGACCTTGTTCCTCCTGCATGTATGGAACTCCAACTCCAGAGCCCATTAGCAACTCACTGTCTCTGGGATACCTCCAAACTCTGTTTGTTGGTCAGATGGCCCAGCCAGGTCTGGGGATGTCCTACATCCACAAGGCTGTCCCAAGTCTCCAGCCTGTCCTTGAATTCCTCTAATTCACCCACAGCCCTGTTCCTAAAACCTTAACCTGACCCCCTAACTTCCCCGTTTGTCCCCAAAACCATCCTCATGGCCTCACAAAAAAAAACAACCAAAACTGAGCTGCACCCTCAGTGGAGGTCACAGCAAAGCACCATTTTGAGGCAAGAGGTGGTCCATACCTTTCCATTGCTGAGGTAAGGTTAAGGTTCAAGAACCTGATGGTTCTAAGAAAGTAGCAGTTCCTGAACTTAATGGTGTAGGACTTCAGGCTTCTGTACCTCCTGCCTACTGGTAGCAATAAGAAGATAAGATGAACCAGATAGTGGAGTTTCTTGATGATAGATGCTGCCTTCCTGAGGCACTGCCTCACAGTGATGCTGTCAATGTGGGAACGTCTGTGCCTGTGAGGGACCAGGCTGATGAGTGAGATTGGGACTGCCAACCCAATTTCGCCTTGCCACGGATACGTTGGCAGGAGAGAGCAACTCCAGACAGCAGCTGGCCTCTGAGGAAGAGCTGCCTGCTGTTAGACAAATTCTTTGACCATTCAAGCATCTATTCCTGCTGGGACCATGAGATGGTGCAATTTACTTTACTGCGTGAACTGCTAATTGTGGCTTTGCATGCAAACATCAATACTGTCAATGAGAGAACAATGCACATCACAGGGATTCTGTTTTTATGAACCCCTTTAGTAATCAGAATACTCAATGAGATTATTCATATTCAGGCCCTCTGCTTCTTATAAGACTGCCCAGGAAGGAATTTAAGACAGGGGCAGCAATTTATTTATTGGATAATGCTTCAGGAAAGATTGCGTTTTTCTGTACAGGAAGGATGTAAAAGCTTCATCAGGATGTTCCCTGGATTGGAGTGTATTAATTATGGGTGAAGTTGGAGGACCTTGGGTTGTTTTCTCTAGAATGTTGGAAGATAAGAGGCAACCTGGTAGAATTATATAAAATTATCAAAGGCATGGATAGGGTAGAATGCCTTTTCCACAAATGTCAAATATCAGTGGGCATCAATTTAAAATGAGAGGGGGAAAGTTTAAAGGAGATTTGTAAGGCTAGTATTTTGCAGGGAGAGCTGTAGGTGTCTGGAATACATCGCCAGCTGTTAGCAGCTGATATGACAGCAACTTCCAAGATGCATTTAGAGAGGCACTTAAATAGGCAGGGATTAGAAGGATATGAACCATGTGTAAGCAGATATAATTTGTTTGATTGGGGATCACGGTCTGCACAGACATAGTGGGCTGAAAGGCCTGCAAAGTCAAGATGGCGTCAGCAGGACACAGTGAAATTTTGTGGGCGGCAAACAAAACTTCTAGCTATTCAATCGATTATATTTTTTTCTGGACTATGATCACTGCAATCTGCAGCCTGTAATTTCCCTTTGGGAGTTGTGTTTTTGAACTGTCTGTATGACCTGGTGCTTTTGCGGTATCCTCAAAGGTTTGTCAAATTGGACTCTGAAGAATGCAGGTCTGGCATGGCTGGGAAAGACTTAAGGCTGAACTCAGACTTCAGGTTGATCAAAGCAGTGGGGCCCTGGCCTAAGACCAGGAAACATTTTACAAATGTTTAGCTGATTTAAGCACTGAACCAGATTTAAAAGATCAAGATGTTGAGGCAGAGGGCAAAGAATGAACTGGTGTTCAGTTGACTGCTCCAATAAGCTTTACTCACCTCAGTGCTGAACTGGCCTCAGTGCTAAACTCACCTCAGTGCTTCTATCGATTGTTATAAGATGATTAACTCATTGCCTAGTGCAAAAAGTTTTACTCTTGGCCTCACAATCTATCTCATTGTGATTTTGTACCTTTTTGTTTACCCACACTGCACTTTCTCTGTAGCTGTTACATTTTATTCAAAATTCAAAGTAAATTTATTATCAAAGTACATATATGAAATCATAGACTACCTGGAGATTAATTTTCTTGTGGGCATTCACTGTAGATAAAAAGAAACATTAGAATCAATGCAAAACTATGCCCAAAGTCATGCACAAGAAGACAAACTGCAATTTTGAAAAGAAAAGCAAATAATAATTTGTTTTCCAAATAATATTTTGCATTGTTATTGTTTTACCTTGTTTTGCCTCAGTGCACTGTGTAATGATCTGGTCAGTATGCAAGACAAGCTTTTCACTGTTATTTCAATACTTGTGAGAATAAAAAAATCAACAAGCCAACAAGTTAATATCAATGGCACTTCCAAGAGTGTGGCACTCCCTGAGCATCTTCCCAGAGAATCAGGCTAGAGTTTGAGTTCAACTTCCTGGTTTGCGTTTTCGAGCCCCTGCTGTGTATGGTGCCCATATTAAATGCTGATTCCTCTTTGCATGTTGCAAATGCACCTGATCTGGATCCCAAATTTATCTCTTGCTGTTTGGAACTGGTTCCTTACCAGCAATCTCAGTACTTTGCTCCACTTGTCAAAAGGACAGTGAATAATTCTGAAAACCTCATTTGGACTTCCTCCAGAAAGTTAACTTCTCAAGTTGGTTTTTATTACTTTTCTGCGCACGTACGCAGACTTTCAAAGTCACACTGGCAATACTAACAAAGTGTTTGGAAAAGAATCCCCTGAAGTGACCTGTAAGTGCTGTGCATGAGGAAAAGATCCATCTGAATCAAAAAATTTATTTCTAGAAAACTGCTAGCTACTGAATGCTCACAGTGCTGATTCATAGTAAAAACTACTTCAAGTAAGTTTCAAAGCTCATTTAAATGGCTCCATGTGAAGGCTATTGTCTGTAGAAGCAGATGGACAATAGTTGCCTTGGTATTTTTAAAAAAGTTAAAATAAAACCAGTTCTGATAAAAGATAATTGATCTGAAACATTTCTCTCTCTGTAGAAGCACCTGACCCGCTGAGTATCACTACCAATTTATTTTTATTTCAGCTTTTCAGCAACTGCAGTATTTTACTTTTTCACATCAATTAGTAACAAAGGATCAATAATAAAAATCAGGCTTGGAAATTTCTAAAAGGAAAACAGAAAATGCTGGAAGCACTCAAGCCCATCAAACCGCGTCTGTGGGAAGGAGCCAAAAGTGATGTTGCAGGTCAACGTGCCTTTGTCAGGACATCATAATGAAGAGTCTTTTACTGGAAACATTGTCTCAGCTACCCTCCCCACAGCTGCAGCCTTACCTGCTGAGTGTTCCCAGCATTTTTTGCTTTTGTTTTAAATTTTCGTCATTTTTGTATTTATCCTTGGAAATCTTTGGGATTCCCCATTTTTTTTTAATTGCATGATTTAAAGAAATTTGAATTGCTTCTTTTATTGGACTTTCATAAATAATAGAAGTATACTGTAATGAAAGTCCTATAAAACAAACCATTAAAATTTCTAAAAATTGTGCAATTTAAACAGTATTTTTCAAAAGGTAGAAGCAAAACTACTTCGACTTTAAATGAATGGTTCAATGAAAAATATTTTGACTTTTATAATCTCCATTGTCATATATAAAATTTTCATTGTATTGTAAGTAGACTTGCTTCCATCAGTCCTATGACCCTTGTAGTCATTTTGTTCCATCTTTGTGCCAGTTCCTCATGTCCTTCTGCTCAGCATGAGCAAAAGACACACTATCAAGTAGTTTGGTCACAGTCACTGCTAATCTCCCACAATGAGAATTATTCCCAGTTGATTTGATACTAGAGTGAGAAGCAAGGACTCAGGGTTAAGGAGCCCAGAGGGAGAGGTGAGAAGCTACAAATTATGGATTGAGGAGATTTGCAAAAGAGCAAGTACTGGCGATAAGAAATGAGAGTTCAACAGGAGAAGCAAGGTGGCTGAAAGGAGGGGTTTGAGCCCAGGGGGAGAAATGAGGAGAGAAGGGCAAGGACCCAATCAGGCCTGTCCACAACTGGTTCAACTTTGTCCACCAGCCACGCTCTAATTGTTCAAACTGTGGACAGCCAAATATGAGAGAGATGAGCCAGAGCCAGTTTCAGAGAAAGATTGGGACTAGTGGGAAGGAGATGTGGAGATAGAAAGGGAGAAAAGAGGAGAGAAGAGGAAATAAGAGGTAGAGAGAGAGGAAGACAGAGGAATGAGGCACTAGGAAAGGAGTGGAGATATGAAAGAAAAAGGATATGTGAGGGAGATTGGATTCAGAGGAGAAGACAGAGGAAGGGGAGAGAAATGGGGGAGATAGGAAGGACAACGGGAGATAAGATTGGAGAGAAGAGGTTCCTGAAGAGATGATGGTGGCTAGGAGAGGTACTGATGAGTGAATTCTCAGCAGCTTTCCTCAGTTGCCTTTGACTACTTTCTTAGTAGCCATATGAGCCCCTGTTGAATGCTTCTTTCTAAATTTAGATTCAGATCCAGGCTCATTTATTTATCACAGGTACATCAAAACGTACAGTGAAATGCATTGCTCGTGTTAACCATCAACACAACCTAAGGGTGTGCTGGGGGCAGCCCAAAGGTGTCGCCACATATTCTGGCATCAACAAAGCATGCCCATAGTGTTTGCAGCGTACACAAGCAACTAACAACAGCAACAATTCCTAAGCTACAGATATTTCTCTGAGTTCACGTGCCTTGATAGTCTGTTGCCATTTACATCACCTGAGACTAAAATCAAACTCCCAACATCATAATATAAAAAGCAAGGCTTGCATTTATATAACTCCTTTTAACTGCAAGGTTTCGCAAGACAGTTGATGTGTAGGAGAAGTGGGAGCTATTTAGCAAAATGGTAGTGACCAGGCATTCTGTTTGTTTTTAAGTAAGGTTGAGTGAGGGATGCAAGTTGGCTAAGACACAGTGATAACTCCCCTGATCAAATTCAGCAGCCCCCCCAAGGCTGTGTCCTTAGCCCCCTCCTTTACCCTCTGTACATCCAGAACTGTGTTGCCACCCACAGCTTCCTTTTTGTATTTTGCTCCTCTCTTACTGCAACATTTAATGGCTGAGGTGTGCTCTTCGTGCCAGATGTTGAAGAACTGGGAGTCCCAGAGTCTCCTGGGGAACTACATGTACGTGAAGTGCATCTGGCTGGAGCTCCTTGAAGACCATGTTAGGGATCTGGAGCAGCAACTGGATGACCTTCGGCTTGTACCAGAGAGTGAGGATATAATTGGTCAGTGTTACAGGAAAGTAGTCACTCCAACGTTGCAGGAGGCGAGTAGCTGTGTGACCGTCAGGAGAAATGGAAATAGGCGTTAGAGCCAGACCGCCCCTGTGAACATTCCCCTCAGAAACAACTGCGCAACTATACCGCTTTGGATACTTTTGTGGGAGATGACCTCCCGGGAGATTGCCCTGGCGACCAGGTTACAGGCACTGAGCATGGGTCCATGGTGCAGAAGGGAAAGAGAGAGAAGAAGGGAGCGGAGTTGATAGGGGACTCAATAGTGAGGGGAACAGACAGGAGATTCTGTGGACGTGAATGGGACACTCGGATGGTATGTTGCCTCCCAGGTGCCAGGGTCTAGGATGTCTCAGATTGTGTCGACAACATTTTGGAGAGGGAGGGGAGCAGCCAGATGTCTTGGTACATATTGATACCAATGACATAGGAAGGAAAAGCAAAGAAATCCTGAAAAGAGAATTTAGAGAGCTAGGTAGAAATCTGAGAAGCAGGACCTCCTGGGTAGTAATTTCTGGATTGCTGCCTAAGCCACACGCCAATGACAGAAGAAACAGGATGATTTGGCAGATAACTGCATGGCTGAGAAGCTGGTGCAGGGGACAGGGCTTCAAATTCTTGGATAATTGTGATCTCTTCTGGGGGAGGTATGACCTGTTCAAAAGTGATAGGTTGCACCTGAACCCGAGGAGACCAATATTCTCACAAGGTCAGGTTCATTAAAGCTGTTGGGGAGTGTTTAAACTAACTTGGCTTGGGGTGAGAACCGGAGTGAAGGGACTCAGGAAAGGACATAGAAACACAGAAAACCACAATACAGGCCCTTCAGCCCACAAAGCTGAGCCAAACATGTCCTTACTTTAGAACTACCTAGGCTTACTCATAGTCCTCTATTTTTCTAAGCTCCATGTATCCATCTAGGAGTCTCTTAAAAGACCCCATCGTTTCCGCCTCCACCACCACCACCAGCAGCCCATTCCATGCACTCAACACTCTCTGTGTAAAAAACTTACCCCTGACATCTCCTCTGTACCTACTTCCAAGCACCTTAAAACTATGCCCTCTTGTGCTAGCCATTTGAGCCCTGGCAGAAAGCCTCTGACTATCCACACGATGAATGTCTCTTGTTATCTTGTACACCTCTATCGGGTCACCTCTCGTCCTCACTATTTCTTCATTATTCTTGGTTGGTGTGGCTGTAACAAAACCCAATTTCCCTCGGGATCAATAAAGTATGTCTGTCTGTCTGTCTCATTGCTTCAAGGAGCAAAGGCCGAGTTCACTCAACCTATTCTCATAAGGCATGCTCCCCAATCCAGGCAACATCTTGTAAGTCTCCTCTGCACCCTTTCTATGGTCTCCACGATCTTTCTGTAGTGAGGTGTCCAAAACTGAGCACAGTACTCCAAGTGGGCTCTGACCAAGGTCCTATATAGCTGCAACATTACCTCTTGGCTCTTAAACTCAATCCCACAACTGACCAATGCTCCATCTGCTTTCTTAACCACAGAGTCAACCTGTGCAGCAGCCTTGAGTGTCCTATGGACTCGGACCCCAATATCCCTCTGATCCTCCATACTGCCAAGAGTTAATACTATATTCTATATACTATATACTATATGCCATTACTATCTACTATACTATATACCATTAATACTATATCCTGCTTTCATATTTGACCTACCAAAATGAACCACCTCACACTTTTCAGGGTTGAACTCCATCTGCCACTTCTCAGCCCAGTTTTGCATCCTATCAATGTCCTGCTGTAACCTCTGACAGCCCTCCACACTATCCACAACACCCCCAACCTTGTGTTATCAGCAAATTTACTAACCCATCCCTCCACTTCCTCATCCAGGTCATTTATAAAAATCACAAAGAGTAGGGGTCACTGGCCTCCGTGCAGAATATGACCTGTCTACAACCATTATTTTCCTTCCGTGGGCAAGCCAGTTCTGGATTCACAAAGCAATATCCCCTTGGATCCCATGCCTCCTTACTTTCTCAATAAGCCTTGCATGGGGTACCTTATCAAATGCCTTGCTAAAATCCATATACATCTACGGTTCTACCCTCATCAATGTGTTTAGTCACATCCTCAAAAAATTCTGTTATTTCCTGGGCTATCCCTACTTCCTTTCTTGAATAAGGGAACAACATCCGCAACCCTCCAATCCACCAGAACCTCTCCAGTTCTCATTGATGATGCAAAGATCATTGATGATGATCAAAGAGGCTCAGCAATCTCCTCCCTTGTTTCCCACAGTAGACTGGGGTACATCCTGTCCGATCCCAGTGAGTTATCCAACATGATGCTTTCCAAAAGCTCTAGCACATCCTCTTCCTTAATATCTACATGCTCAAGCTTTTCAGTCCGCTGTAAGTCATCCCTACAATCAACAAAATTCTTGTCCGTAGTGAATACTGAAGCAATTGATTCATTAAATACCATAATGAATACTTTTACAGATGGTAGAAAAGTAAAGATACCGTGCAGTCAGATTGTCAGGAAGGGCAGGCAGGTGATGGGACCTAGTTGCAGCCAACAGGCTGAGTATGAAACCATTCGGGATGCAGAGTCAGAAAGGATAGCAAATACAGTATTCAAGGTGTTGTATCTAAATGTGCGTAGTATAAGAATTAAGGTGGAATATTACAGGTTGCCAGGTATGATGTTGTGGCCATTACTGATTCGTGGCTGAAAGATGTTTGTAGTTGGGAACTGAATGTCCAAGGTTACACGTTATATCGGCGGGATGGGAAGGTAGGCAGAGGGGATGGTGTATCTCTACTGGTAAAGAATGGCATCAAATCAGTAGGAAGATATGACATAGGATCAGAAGATACTGAATCCTTGTGGGTTGAGTTAAGAAACTGCAAGGGTAAAGGGTCTTTGATGGCAGTTATATACAAGCCTCCCAACAGTGGCTGAGAGGTGGACCACAGGTTACAACAGGAAATAGAAAAGGCAAGTCAAAAGGGCAATGTTATGGTAGTCATGGGAAATTTTAACATGCAGGTCGATTGAGAAAATCAGGTTGGTACTAGATCTCAAGAGAGTGAGTTTGTTGAATGCTTAAAAGATAGCTTTTTAGAGCAGTTTGTCATTGAGCCTACTAGGAAATCACCTATACTGTATTGGGTGTTATGTAATGAACTCGAGTGAGCTTTAGGTAAAAGAGCCCTTAGAAATCACAATACGGTTGTGTTCAATTTGAAATTTGATAGTGGGAAAGTAAAGTCTGGTGTAGCAGTATTTCAGTGGAGTAATGAAAATTACAGCGCTATGGGAGAGGAGTTTGCCGAAGTAAATTGGAAGGAGCTGCTGGCAGGGATGTCAGCAAAGCAGCAATGGCGTGCGTTTCTGGGAAAAATGTGGAAGGTGCAGGACAGGTGTATTCCAAAATTAAGGAAATATGCAAATGGTAAAATAGTACAACCGTGGCTGACAAAGGAAGTCAAAGCTATTGTAAAAGCAAAAGAAAGGGCATAGAGTAAAGCAGAAATAAGTGGGAAGCTAAAGATTGGGAAGTTTTAAAAATCTACAGAGAGCAACTAAAAAAATCATTAGAAGGGAAATGATGATCATTTTTTAAATAATCTGAATATTCCTTCGCTTTCATCTGATTTTAAAGCCAAACGTAATGCGCCTATATCATCAGAAGAAATATCTTTTGCAATTTCTGCATTGTCTTCAGGGAAATCTCCTGGACCTGATGGGTTCCCCGTAGAATTTTATAAATCATTCTCTTCACTTCTTTCTCCTCAGTTATTCTCAGTATTATCTGACTCGTTTAATTACGGTAAATTGCCACCCTCTTTTAATGAGGCATCTATTATTCTTTTATTAAAAAAGGATAAAGACCCAACAGAGTGTTCCTCGTATAGGCCGATCTCTTTGCTTAATGTTGATGTTAAAATCTTGGCCAAAGTTTTGGCTTATAGATTAGAAACTGTTATTCCCTCTATTATTTCTGATGATCAAACTGGTTTTATTAAAAACCGTCTTCCTTTTTTTAACATTTGGCGTTTATTTAACATTTTATATTCACCTCCAACTGAGATTCCAGAATGTGTTATTTCCCTCGATGCGGAGAAAGCATTTGATCGTATAGAGTGGAACTACCTTTTTGCAGTTTTAGAAAAATTTGACTTCGGTCAAGGTTTCATCTCTTGGATCAAATTGCTGTATTTGTGTCCTACTGCCTCCATTTTGACTAATTTTCAGAAATCCCAGTTATTTAACCTCAAACGTGGCACCCACCAGGGATGCCCTTTAAGTCCCTTTCTCTTTGATTTGGCTATAGAACCTTTGGCGATAGCATTTCGAAATTGTCCTAAATTGACTGGGATTTAGAGAGAGGGTGTTGAGCATAGAGTTTCTCTTTATGCTGATGACTTATTACTTTTTCTTTCAAATCCGTCTACATCCTTACCTCCAATGTTTTCACTTCTTGATCAGTTTAGCCAGTTCTCTGGCTATAAACTTAATCTACATAAGAGCGAACTTTTCCCAATTAATAAAGAAGCACAAGAATTAACATTTCGTGATCTCCCTTTTAAAGTAGTTCATAATCAATTTACTTATCTTGGGATTACAGTCACAAGGAAGTTTAAAGATCTCTTTTGTGAAAATTTTGCCAATCTTTCATATACTATAAAACAGAGTCTGTTACAATGGTCACCTCTATCTATGTCTTCGGTAGGTCGTATCAATGTTGTTAAAATGTATGTTCTCCCTAAACTCTTATATTTATTTCAATCAATCCCAATTTTTATTCCTAAATCTTTTTTTGATTCCTTAGACTCTATATTATTTTGTCATATCTGTGGAAGAATAAGCGCTCTAGAATTAATAAAGTTTATCTCCAAAAATCTAAAAAAGAGGGTGGCATGGCTTTACCTAACTTTCGTTTATATTATTGGGCAGCCAATATATGTTGTGCTACCTTTTGGTCTTTTTTCCATGGCCAACCTGAGTGCCCTAATTGGGTGGCAATGGAGTTGAGTTCCACTAAAGATTTATCTATCTCTGCACTTCTTGGCTCTGTACTCCCTAGTAGTTTGTCCAGATTAATTGTTAATCCTCTTGTTAGACACACTTTGCGTATATGGGCTCAGTTTAGGAAGTTTTATGGTTTCCATGGTTTTTCCTTTTCTAGCCCTATATTACATAATCACCTTTTTTTACCTACTATGTATGATTCAGCATTCCATGATTGGTATAGGAAGGGCATTAGACATTTTGAAGATCTTTTTATTGATAATCGCTTCGCATCTTTTCAACAGCTCTCTGCTAAGTTCAATCTGCCCAATGCTCATTTTTTTAGATATCTCCAAATTAGACACTTTATTAATCCTTTAATTCCTAACTTCCCTGAAATGCCTGAGAAAAATGTTATGGATTTCTTTCTTTCTATTAATCCACTAGGTAAAGGTTTAATATCATTTATTCATGATAAATTAGCATCCTTACAGCGTGCCCCTGTGGATAAAATTAGAATGGCTTGGGAGCATGATTTAAATATCTCCTTATCTGATGAGACTTGGGACTCGATTCTCAAATCGGTTAATTCAACTTCTCTTTGTGATCGCCATTGCCTTTTACAGTTTAAGATTGTTCATAGAGCCCATATGTCTAAATCTAAACTATCTCGATTTTACCCTAACATTAGTCCTCTCTGTGATAAATGCAAAAGGAGCGAGGCCTCTCTCATTCATATGTACTGGTTTTGTCCTAGCTTGGAGAAATTTTGGAAAGATGTCTTCATAACGTTATCTTATATTCTGAATCACCACCTAGAACCTAACCCTTTAATTGCTTTGTTCGGTTTTTTGGGTGAGACAGATTTACGTCTGAGTTCGACTAAGTGTCGAATATTATCTTTTGCATCTCTCCTGGCTAGACGTTTAATCCTCCTTAGATGGAGGGATGTTGCCCCGCCCACACATGCTCAATGGCTTAATTATATTATGTCCTGCTTAGACCTTGAAAAAATTCATTATTCAGTTCTTAATTCGGATACAAAGTTCCATAAGGTCTGGGGACCTTTTATTGAGTACTTTCATAACCTTCCTCTTAACTAAGGTTTTTTTTCGGTCCCTTGCTTTCAGCTCCTTTTATGTTGGTAGTAGGCATTAATATCTTCTGTTGCTAAGTGTATTTACAGTTTTGGGGGTTTGAATGTCCTGATTTATACTCTCTAGATTGTGTTGTGGTTGGTCTGGAGTTCTTTTTTGTTGTGGGGCTTGGGGAGGATACTAATTTTACGTATCTTCAATTTGGGTGCCTTCTCAATTATCTTCTTTTGTATTATATTATTATTGTATGTTTATTTTTGCACTGTATTAATGTTCTTCATTTCGATCTGGGTTTTTTTAATCTGTAGCGATGTAGAAAATGTATAAAAAAACTAATAATAAAAAAAAGAAGGGAAACGATGAAATATGAAAGCAAGCTAGCAGATAGTATTAAAGTGGATACAGGTTTCCCCCGCTATCCAAAGGTAGAGCATTCCTATTAAACCGTTTGTAAGCCAAAATGTCGTAAAGCGAAGAAGCAATTACCATTAATTTATATGAGAAAAATTTTTGAGCGGTCCCAGACCCAAAAAATAACCTACCAAATCATACCAAATAACACATAAAACCTAAAATAACACTAACATATAGTAAAAGCAGGAATGATATGATAAATATACAGCCTATATAAAGTAGAAATATTGTATGTATGCTGTAGTTTTACTTATCAAAATCTGGAAGACAGCTAGCCAAAATAAATTTGGAGAAAAAATATCTGCATGTACATGCATACGCACGTACACACACATGCACGTACATGCACACACACGTACACGCATGCGCACACAACTGCCTGTACAAGGCTTCACGGTCATGGTAGTCTTTCTCGGGGTAAATACAAGTATAAAGTGGGCGTCTTTTTTTTTGTAAAAGCGAAAATCCTCTTTGGTTAGCGAAAACAAGTACTAATGTAGGTCTTTTGTAACAGCGAGCTGTCGTAAAGCGAATGTTCAAAAAACGGGGTCCACCTCTGTAGTAAACATTTTTTCAAGTATGTTAAAGAGAAATGAGAGTAGATGAGACTGCTAGAAAATGAGGCAGGAGAAATAATAACAGGGGACAAGGAGATGGTTGATGAACTAAATGAATATTTTATGTTATTCTTCACTGTGGAGGACACTAGCAGTATGGCTGATGTAGTGTGTGAAGGAAGAGAAGTGGGTGTAGTTACTATTACAAGAGAGAAGGTGCTCCAAAAGCTGAAAGACATAAAGGTACCTAAGTCACCCAGACCAGAGGAACTGCACCCTAGGGTTCTAAAAGAGGTAGTGTGAGAGATTGTGGTGGCATTAGAAATGATCTTGCAAAAGTCATTGGCCTCTGACATGGTGCCAGAGGAATGTAAAATTGCAAATGTTACTCCACTCTTTAAGAAAGGAGGAAGGCAGCAGAAAGGAAATTATAGACCAGTTAACCTGACCTCAGTGGTTGGGAAGATGTTAGAATCAATTGTTAAGGATTCTAACATCTATCTTGTCCTGTGTCACCTGTGGTGACACAGGACAAGATAGTACAAAGTCAGCATGGTTTCCTTCAGGGAAATTCCTGCCTGACAAACCTGTTGGAATTCTTTGAGGAGGATAAATAAAGGGGATGCAGTGGATGTTGTATATTTGGACCTTCAGAAGGCCTTTGACAAGGTGCCACACACGAGGCTGCTTACCAAGTTAAGTTACTAACATGGTTAGAGCATTGGCTGATTGGTAGGAGGCAGCCAGTGGGAATAAAAGGATACTTTTCTGGTTGGCTGCCATTGACTAGTGGTGTTCCACAGTGGTTAGTGCTGGGTCCACTTCATTTTATACTGTATATAAATGATTTAGATGATGGAATAGATGGCTTTGTTGGCAAGTTTTCTGACAATACAAAGATTGGTAGAGGGGCAGGTAGTGTTGAGGAAACTGGTAGGATGCAGAAGGACAAATTAGGCAAATGCGCAAAAAAGTGGCAAATGAAATACAATGTTGTAAAATGCATGGTCATGCACTTTGGTAGTACTTTGTGCAGACTATTTTCTTAACGGGGACAAAATCCAAGAATCTGAGATGCAGAGGGACTTGGAAGTCCTTGTGCAAAACGCCCTGAAGGTTAACTTGCAGGTTGAGTCGGTGGTGAGGAAGGCAAATGTCATGTTATAATTCATTTCAAGAGATCTGGAATACAAGAGCAAAGATGTGATGCTGATGTTTTATACGGCACCGGTGAAGCCTCACCTTGAGTATTGTGAACAGTTTTGGGCCCCTCATCTTAGAAAAGATGTGCAAGCATTGGAGAGGGTCCAGAGGAGGTTCACAAGAATGATTCCGGGAATGAAAGGGTTATCATACGAGGAACGTTTGATGGCTCTGGGTCTGTACTTGCTGGTATTCAGAAAGATGAGGTGGGATCTCATTGAAACCTTTCGAATGTTGAAAGGCCTAGACAGAGTAGATGTGGAAAGGATGTTTCCCATGGTGGAGTATAGGACAAGAGGGCACAGCCTCAGGACAGAATAGCACCCTTTCAAAACAGAGATGCGGAGAAATTTCTTTTGGCAAAGGGTGGTGAATTTGTGGAATTTGTTGCCACATGCAGCTGTGGAGGCCAGGTCATTGGGTGTATTTAAGGCAGAGATTGATAGGTTCTTGATTGGACATGGCATCAAAGGTTATGGGGAAAAGGCTAGGAACTGGGGTTGAGGAGAAGATAGAAAAAATAATCAGCCGTCATTGAATGGCGGAGCAGACTCGATGGGCCAGGTGGCCTAAATCTGCTCCTATGTCTTATGGTCTTATCTCAAATAATAACTAGGCAGCCTACAGAGAAGAAGTCATCACCCTGACACAGTGGTGTCAAGAAAACAGCCTCTCCCTCAATGTCACAAAATCAAAGGAGCTGGTTGTGGACTACAGGAGGAATGGAGTCAGGTTCACCCCTATTGACATCAATGGATCTGGGGTTGAAAGGTTGAACAGCTTTAAGTTCCACGGTATACACATCACCCAGGATCTCACGTAGTCTGTACATATTGGCTGTGTTGCGAAAAACACCACAACAGCGCTTCTTTCACCTCAGATGATTGAAGAAGTTGGGCATGAGTCCGTAAATCCAAAGGACTTTTTACAGGGGCACAATTGTGAGCAAACTGACTAGCTGCATCACAGCCTGGTATGGGAACTGTACTTCCCTTAATCGCAGGACTCTGCAGAGAGTGGTGCAGACAGCCCAGCACATTCGTGGATGTGAACTTCGCACAGCTCAGGACAGTTACAGTGACAGGTGCATAAAAAGGGCCCGAAGGATCATTGGCGACTCGAGTCACTCCAACCACAAACTGTTCCAACTGCTACTATCCAGGAAATAGTCCCGTAGCATTAAAGCCAGGACCAAGAGGTTCCAGGACAGCTTCTTCCACCAGCCATCAGACTGATTAATTCACGTTGGCACAATTGCATTTCTAAGCTATATTGACTGTTCTGATGTATATTTTAATGTACATACTATTTATTACAAATTACTGTAAATATCACATTGCACATTCAGACAGAGACATAACGTAAAAATGTTTACTCCTCATGTACGTGAAGGATGTAACAGATAAAGTCAATTCAATTCAATTCAAGGTTTGTCCACTCTAGAATGTATTCGGGCACAGTGGAAAGACAGCATCTTTGACAGAGCTAGTCTCCTGCTGATTGGCTGAATGACTCAAAGAATTATAGAGTCATACGTCAATGAAATTAGACACTCCAGCTCACCAGGTCCATCTGACCACCAGCCACCTGTTGTACATTACTGCCATTCTCCCCACACTCCCAACAGCTCTGCACAGATTCTACCACTCACCTATGCATAAGGAGCAATTTAGAGCAGCCAATTAATCTACCAATCTGCATGCCTCTGGAGTGAGGGGAAGAAAACAAAGCATTCAGGGAAAACTCATGTGGTCACAGGGAGAATGTTCCAACTCCACACAGACAGCACCAAAGATCAGGATTAAACCTGGTCGCTGGAGCTGTGCAGCAGCAGCTCTACCAGTTTCACCCTGACACAATCGATTTCATTACTGAAGTTGGTATGGCTATGTTTAACATGTACAATTGACTATTGGAACTGTATCTTCCCCAGAACATTAATTGGCAACTTAATTCAGAAGAAATACCTTATCTAAGCAGTAAGTATGTATTTTGCAGAGGTTAACTGTTAAACAATGGAGACTGAGGTTTCAGTTTTGGCCCAAGACCTCACTTGGAAAATATTTGAATGAATTGGTGAAATCTTATGATTCATGAATCATTACGATTTTTCATGAATTGAAAAACTAAGACTAGTTTATGACAGCATTCTGCAACATAAACGCAACATGTCATTCTTATCCTTGTTTCCCAGTCCCTCCATCATCTCACCTCTTCACATCTCTGCAGCCTCCCCCAGACCTCTCAACCTCCTACGATGATGTCTCTCTGCACTTAATTGCATTATTATTGTCACATGTATGGATATGCAGCCTAAAACTGTGTTGGTGCCATCCAGATGGAGTAGTCCATACATAAGTATACAAGGGTAGTAAAAGGAAAACTAAATGCAGAATACTGTGTTACACCTACTGAGAAATTGCAGTTCCCATAAATAAATAAAGTGCAAGGACAAAGGTGAGGTGGACTGGGAGATGAAGAGTTCACCTTTTAGCCTATGAGGGGTCCATTCAGGAGTCTGAAAATAGCAGGATAGAAGCTGTCCTTGAACTTGATGGTTCATATTCTGAAACTGGTGGAAGATGGGAAACGAGAAAAAAGCCAGGGTGGGGATCCTTGCTTATGTTGACTTATTTTCCCGAGGCAGCGTGGTGTAGACAGAGTTAAGAGAGAGAAGACTTGTTTGTGTGATGGCCTGCACTGAGTTCACAACGCTTTGGAATTTCTTGCATCCATAGGCAGAGCAGATTCTATACTAAGGTCTGATGCATCTGAATAAGATGCTTCCGATGGTATAGCTATAGAAATTGGTGAGGGGTTGGGTATATACCAAATTTTCTCAGCCTTCTGACTAAGTCCAGGTACTGGTGTGCTTTCTTTGCTGCAGCATCCATGTAGCTGGACCATGACAAACTGTTGATGATATTCACACTAAGAAGCTGAGTGTCCATGCCTTCACTACCAAGGTACTGGAATTACCACCAGAACCAACTCCACCATTGTATTCTTTTGAGTTGGGTGGTGGAGTGGAGATATGTCTCCACCAAAGGAGACATAAGGCAGTCCTTCCCTCCACTAGCCTACAGATCACTCTTGGGCAAGGTATAGCCCCTGCTTAGCCCTCCTCATCAGGATGATGTGTAGCCATGGGAGCAGGTGGTGGATGGTCATATGAGCAGCTGGTACATGTCACATTCCTGGTTATGCAACCACTGTCGCCAGGCAGACCATCTGTAAAGAGTATTGATAATGGCTGGGGCCACTCGTCTTGTAAAGACGCTGCCCAGAAGAAAGCAATGGCAAACCACTTCTGTAGAAAAATTTGCCAAGGACGATCATGGTCATGGAAAGACCATGATCGCCCGTGTCAGAAGACGCGGCACATAACGAATGAATTAACTCTTTTGAGATGCTCAAAATCTACCTCTTTGTCCCACCTTTTGACAGAGATCCTTCAAAACTGTTGCTGGGAAATATCTTAGACATGCTTGTTTCACCAATGCAGTGTACAAACGGGGAAGTTTTTTTTCTGGGGGTGGACACCAGTAGAGGAGGTGAGATCCATCAGAATATGATTCAGCTCATTTGTTGGCCTTGTATCTCTGAAATCATTTGCAATCTCATAGAGTCACACAAAACAAAAATATGTCCTTTGGTCCACTGAGCTCATTATTCCCATTTTATTCTCCCACCTTCCCATCAATTGCAACTGTACTGATACCACAAACACATTTTACAACATATATCCGTGATAATAAACCTGATTCTAATTCTGTCCTGTTGTTATAAAACTATTGAACAGCCGCCTAGTATGATAAGATGGACACAATCTAGCTCATTATGACATTACACCTTATTTTCTGCCTGAAATGCACTTTCTCTGTAAATGTATTATTTTATTCTGTATTCTGTTGTTGTGTTTTCCATTGTATGACCTTGGTGTACTAATGTGATGAAATGACCTGTATGGATGGCATGCAAAACAAAGTATTAGATTCTACCTCAGTACGTGTGACAATGATAATCCAATTTACTAATTGAGATGACTGGAAAAATAGAATGGATCCATTTAGAGAAAAAGAATTACAAATTCCATTTCTATATAGTAGATGGAGCAAATCTAAGGTTTCTCCCTGTAAAAGCCATCGGATGTTGAATAAGTGGGAGGTTTCATGGCAGTGGAATAGATTTATCTGATCAAGGTTCTGCTTAATATTCACCAGCCCAAACCATTAACTGTCTTCCTCAGTCCATAGATACTGCACTACCTGCCTTTCATAGACATTTATAAACTATCCAGTTGCGGTAATGGTGCATAAAAAAATCTTTATTTCAGGCTCTAAATTCATCCACCTTATTCATACCGCTCCATTCATTTAAATAAACAAAATTCAGCCCATCGTGTTCATTAATCTAGCCCTGTGTGTACTTCCTTTCAGACTTACTGGCTATAACATCTATCTTCCCTTCAACCCTTCCACCTACTGCCCTGACTCTCACCCTGCTGCCACTCTAATTTAAACCTTCCCAGTACTGAGCTTTCCTCCAAAGACTACTAAAATAATTAAAAGGTAAGACACATAAATCTAAGCAAACTAATTTGAAAATAATAATGTAACTTCTGTTTTGCTTCCTGAATGCTAGAGCACTACAGCACAGAAGCAGGCCTTTCAGTCCATCTAGTTCATGCTGGCCTGGTATTCTTCCGAGTCCCATCTACCTGCACCTGGACTGTAGCCCTCCATACCTGTCTCATCCATGTACCTATTGTTATGAACCCCATAACTGGGTCACATACCAGCAAAGATAGAGAGGTCCGCTGAAGTCTAATGGTACCATTTTTAAATGTTTTTATTTATAAAGGAGCACAAAAGTAAGGTTAATACAAACATTCAGATAATATACGTCATCAATACTCAATCTAAAGTGCGGGTATAGTAATAATCAACAATAAGAAGTAGCTCTATCGTCTAGGGGTAAAAATATTGTCCGATGGAAATATCAAAGTCTCTGGAGTTCATGCAGGCTTTTAGCCTTTTGGGGACCGCTGGGTTTCACGTGTTGGAGAGAGAGAGAATTTTTGGTGAGAAAATAAACTTGCCAGCCTTTTGGACTCAAATCGTTGAATCAGGAACGTGGGTTCCCCGTTGTCAGTTCGAAGTCCTTTTCGGTGTTATCAGCCACTCGCTCCCCAGGCTAGGGGAAACGAACCACATGTGGCTTCCGAATAGCTTCCCGTCATCACGGGAGCGATGAGCGATGGTGTCTCCTTCTGGTGCGTCGCTAAGGTACTGCCTCTTGCAGCTCCCTTTTTATCTTGACTTGCAGAGTTGTAGATGTCAATCAAGGTGGGATGATACAATCCCCACCCCACATTGCCCAAGGGTGTCCATGTAGCCATGATAGCTGGCACGTAGCATAGAATCGCAATCCACAAAGGTGTCTCCAAGAAAGAATGGTCAAATCCGTTGCGTTGTCTCTCTCTCTTTTCCTGGGTCCAAGACCCGAATTAATAGCGATCTTGCGATTCTCAGGAAGGAGGGGGCTGGTATCATAACACTATCCAAACTTCTCTTAAATGTTACAATGGAACTCTCATTTATCACTTCCACTGGCAGCTCGATCTACACTTACACAACTCTCTGAATGAAAACGTTCTCCCTCAGTTTTCCCTGAATTATTTCATCTTTCTCCCTAGACTTATAACTTCTGTAGTCTCACCCAGCCCGCAACCATTCACCCCTCGATGCTCCTCATAATTTTGTATGCCATGATATGATCTCCCCTCTTTCTGTGCTTCAGGGATAAATTCCTAACCTATTCAAGTTTTCCCCATAACTCAAGTCTTGGCAACACCTTTGTAATTTTTCTTTCAAACTTATTGATATTTTTCCTGAAGGAAGATAGTGAGAACTGCAAACGATACCCCAAATTCGGACTCACCAACGTCAAATTCGGCCTCACCAACAGCCCATCTCATGTGCCCTGATTTATGAAGGACAATGTGCTAAAAGCCCTCTTTCTGACCCTATTTACCTGTGATGCCATCTACCTGTGATAACCTTATAATTGTCAGCAAAATCATTAGGATATCACATCCTATGCCAGGTCTAATTTGTAATGGGATCGGAGGGGCAATTTACCCAGTGGAACACTGGCAACCCTAGTAACAGATTCAGCCCACTGGATCTTGCTTGCTAATACAGTAATTCTAAGTGGAACCACCTGTACATGGTTGGATAAATGACAATTTGTCTGAACTTCTTAATTTGACAGCATATCAGGGGAAATTTGGAGTAACTGACCACACCCAGCAAGATCCCAAGCCATGAGCCATCAGACTCCTCAATACCCAGAGTCTAGACTGACATCTACATCATTTATTATTATATTGAAATATGTCCTCTACTGTGCCTATTGTCTTGTTTATTATTTATTTATTTATTAATTATTGTACTGCCCTGCACTGTTTTGTGCTCTTTATTTAGTCCTGTGTAGGTCTATAGTCTAGTGTAGTTTTTGTGTTGTTTTTACATAGTCTAGAGTAGCCTTGAGTTGTCCCACATAGTCTAGTGAAGTTTTGTGTTGTTTCATATAGCACCAGGGTCCTGGAGGAACGTTGTTTCGTTTTTACTGTGTCCTGTACCAGCAGTTTATGGTCGAAATGACAATGAAAAGCGATTTGACTTGACAACCCCACTGAGACAGCCTTCCTGGATAAGTAGCAAGTGAAATCATCTTGTTAATAAAAGAACTGCAGATGCTGAAAATCCAAAATAAAATCAGAAAACACTGGTAACACTCAACAGGTCAGACAGCATTTGGGAGAAAGAAAGAGTCAGAATTTCAGGAACAAAAACTCAATGGGTCCCAGACCTGAAACATTAGCCCTGTTTCTCTTTCCACAGTTGCTGCTTCACCTGCTAAGTGCTTACAGTACTTTCTATTTTTATTGAATTAAATTTGCTCTAATATTCGCAATTAATCCTATGAAATCTGCTTTCTCATGTGCATCCTAACCAGGTCCTTCTTTTTATTTGCAGCAGAAGAGGAGGTACTTGAATAATACCAACGAAAACCTGAACCAAGCAAGAGCCACACCACAAGAGTTTTCACCGTTTAGCTGCCTTACTCATGGTTGTGACCATTGAAAACATCTTAGCTGACAGGACCCAAGGCTGAGATTGACTGAACGGCCAGACGCAAATGTTTTGAGCTGAATTCTTGATGTTTTGCTTGTTTAGCCAAACTGTTTATTCCATTATCCTGAGATTTGCTGCAGGTGCCACTGTTTAACAGCCAACATGCTGTATGGCATTAAGAGTGTGGATAATTACACTTCTTTATGGATTTAGCCAAATCCTTGACATCTTGTCCGGCTTAATTCCTGAAGAACAAAGATCACCGTTAAGAATGCTGAACAGTGTGAAGCTGAATGAAATTTGTGTGTGTAGAATTGAACTGACTTTTTTCCCAGGGTTATGTTTTGATTTAATATCTGTTCAACAGTGTGATGTATACCCAGCCAGCTGTTGGCTACCTATAAAACATCTGATACCCCTTGCAATCATAATTAGTCATTCCAGTTGTTAAGCAGTGGCTTTGTTTGCTGCTAGGTTGTTAGAAAACCTTTACATTGTTTTAATCTCTACTTTGCAAGAATTTTTTTTCATAGTAATGCTCATTAACGGCTTACTAGACCAGTTACAAAATGCCATGTGATAATAGTATGTTTTCAGGGAAGAGGAAGATCTCTGATTGGCTACTTGACAAAGGAATAGAGTCACATTTAGCATATTAAATTATTCCTATTAATTTTCCATCTGTTAATTTATCTGGATGGAAAATCTAAAGCTGCTGTCTCCAGTTTCCTAGCTCGTGTTTCTTACAAGGTCTGGATTTCACTGATAGTACCACATGAATAGCCCTCGCTATTTAGTCTTCAAATAGACTGCACTACAAGACATCAGCACCTTTAGCTGGAGTAGGCTGCCCAGTCTTATGAGACCACTCTGCCATTTAAAAGTTCATGACTCTCTGAAAGTATTCCCTTTGGTTCTAAATACCGCACCAGGTGAAACAGCCTTTCAGCATCTTTTGGTAAAACCTTTTCAATTAAATCGTCTCTTGTTCTTTTTCTCTGTAATTCATAGATCCAAACTGCTCTCATTTTTTCATCCTAGGAATTAACCTTGTGAACTTTCTCTGAGCAGGCTTTTGTTTCCCCAAACAAGAAGACCAAATTTTTTGGTAGTACACCAGGCATTGTCTCACCCACATCGTGTCCAGTTGCAGCAGGATTACTTTTATTTCAAAAAATCGGTATGTATTTGCTCCGTAGTGCAGTGAAACTAAATCATATTCAAATCTTGTGATTTACATGCACAGGTTAATGCTTTCTCCTGTGTCGGAACTGTTTTACAAACTGGAAGAATTTTTGACTTAACATTTGTGGCTAGGGACCTTACCTCCCAAGAAATGACTAGAAATTCATAAGATAAAACCACAAGATATGAGCAGAATTGGGACATTCGACCCATTGTCTGCTCCACTTTTTATGCCTCTCAAAACCATTCTTATGCCTCCTCCCTGTGATCTCTGACACCCTGACTAGTGGTAGTCCTTCAGATTCAAAGAAGACACGCTGTTGTGCAGCTCATCTGTGATCACGGAGGTAGCTCTGCAGTCCCAGTCTGGAAGCGCAGAGTCTAGCACATGGGGGCACAGGAAGTCCATTGTTGTAATAATTGTGGCTGCTGTTCTGTGACACCACTCACGGTTTTCCATCAGTTTTTGGCAGCACCTGTCTTCAAAACTGGTGTAGGCATCATAGCACAGGGCTCACCAGCGGGTTCTGTCAGCAGCCACAGCTTCTAGTTCCCTTGGCTGGATGTCACAGTAGTGTAGGGTTTCCTTCACAGCATCTTTGTAGCGCTTGTATAGACGACCTTGAGGTCTCTTTCCAGTTCACCATAGAGCAGCTGGAGAGGCACTGCATCTGGGCTCTGATGATCAGGGACTCAATGCTGGTGGACTCCGCGCGATCCAAGACCTACAGGTTGGAGACACGGTCTTGCCAACAAATGCCAAGGATGGAGCAGAAATTTCTCCAGTTGTTTGATGTGTCGTCGGTACAGAGTCCAGGTCTCACATCCATATAGGAGAGAAGGGATGACCACAGCTCTGTAGACTTTCGGCTTTGTGGAGATGCAGACGTTGTGTTGATTGAACACTCTGGTACGCCACCTCCCCAGAGCCTGGCTGGCCTTGCTGATCCTGGAGTCAATTTCTTTGTCCAAAGACCCATCACTCGAGATGATGCTTCCCAAGTATTTGAAGCTGTTTACATTTGCCAGCTGGGTGTCATCAACAGTGAATTTTGGTTCTATGGGGTCAGTGTTTGGCACAGGCTGGTGAAGTACTTCAGTCTTGTTCAGGCTGATAGTCAGGCCAGAGGGCGTAGCAGCGTCTGAGAATTTGTTCAGCATCAACTGTAGATACTGTCTTTGTGTGCCAGGAGCGCACAGTCATCAGCAAAGAGGGTTTCTTGAAGGACTGTATGGAGGCACTTGGTCCGTACGTTCAAGCGGCGAAGGTCAAAGAGAGAGCCATCCAATTGGTACCTGATGTACACTCGCTCCTTCAGACCTTGGACAGCACGTGACAACGTGCAAGTGAAGAACAGATTGAACAGGACTGGGGCTAGTACACAGCCCTGCTTCACCCCATTGGACATGGCAAATGCAGCTGACGTATCACCACGGCAAAGGACCTGTCCTATCATTCCATTGAGGAGCAGCTGAATCATCTTTATGAATTTCCTTGGGCATCCATAACGTCTCAGGATGATCCAGAGAGCCTCCCTGTTTACAGTGTAAAATGACTTGTCAGGTCAATGAAGACAGAGTAAAGAGGCTTGTTCTGTTCGATGTACTTCTCCTGGACTTGCCACATGGCAGATATCATGTCTACTGTACTCCGTTCTGGCCGAAAGCCACACTGCGCTTCTGGGAGGTTCCTTTCCAAGACAGTGACAAGTCTGTTCAGAAGAATGCGGGCAAAAACTCTTGCCTGCGATGGACAGCAGTAAGATACCTCTGTAGTTCCGCAGTCTGATTTGCTTCCCTTGTTCTCGTAGACAGCCACGATGAGGGCATTGCGGAAGTCATCAGGTACCTCCTCTGTGATCCAGATGTCTTCCAGGATGTCTTGGTATGCCTGTAAGGCATTTAGGCCTAATGCTTTGTAGATCTTGGCAGGAATGCCATCCTGCCCTGTTGCTTTACTTGAGTTCATCTGCAAGATCGCTTTCTTGATCTCATCAGTAGAGGAGGGCAGGTCTAGGCCATCCAGGACTAGCTGCTGAGGATCTGCTGTTAGACATCAGGATCAACTGTGGACGGCCTATTGAGTAGGTTGGAAAAGTGTTCAGCCCAGCGGCTTTTCAGTCCTTCATGGTCTTTGATCAGGCTCAACACATCAGATGACAGACAGCAAGGGGGAGCATCCTGATTTAGAAGGACCATAAATTGATTTTATGGTGCTGAAGAACTTTCTGGTGGCATGTATGTCTGCATAGCGTTCCACCTGCTCAGCCTTTCTCTGCCACCACTCGTCCTGCTTTTCTCGCAGTTCCGCCTGTACTTTGGACTACAGGTGTTTAAACTTGTCTTTCTTTGAGACAGATGACGGGTCATTCTGCCAGTCTGCATAGGCCTTGTTCCTGGCCTGAAGGGCTGCTGAAATGGTCTCATGGTTTTCATCAAACCAGTCTTGATGCACTCGGGTTTTCAGGCCGAGTACAGTTGATGTAGTCTGCGTGATGACATCTTTGAGCTGTGTCCACTTTTCAGAACAGGTTCCCAGAAGCGGTGAATTGCCGGAGAGTTTTTCATTAAGTACATCTTGAAAACGTTGGACTTGACCTGGGTCTTGCAGTCTGCTGATGTTGAATGACACTCGGACAGTCTTTGGTTGATTACAATGCAAAGGGGCTATGTGCAGGTTGAGGACTGACCGAACCAGCCTGTGATCTGTCCAACACTCAGCACCTCGCATGGCCCGGGTGATGGTGACGTCTTGAAGGTCGCGCTGGCGTCTATGACATAGTCGAGTAGGTGCCAGTGTTTGGACCTGTGATGCATCCAGGTTGTTTTGTACTTGTTTGCAAGTCTGAACATCGTGTTAGTGATGCACAGGTTGTGCTCGGCACACTTGCTCAGAAGCAGCAGGCTGCTACTGTTTCGTTTTCCCACCCCATGTCTCCCAAGGACTCCATCCCAGTTGTCACTGTCTGTCCCCACCCTAGCATTGAAGTTGCCCAAGATGACGAGTTTGTCACTGGCAGGGGTTGTCCGAATAGTCTGGTCCAGGTCCTCATAGAAACTTTCCTTGTCTTCGTCTGGACTCACGAGAGTTGGTACATAGACACTGACAACGGTGATGTACCGGGACTTGCTGAGAGGAAAGCGGAACTTCATGATACGTTTATTTATTCCAGTGGGTAGAGTAGGGATGTTCTTCAGCAGAGCAGTTTTGATTGCAAAATCTACCCTGTGGATCCTGTCGTCAGTCTGTGGTTTCCCTTTCCAAAAGGACGTATATCCACTCACTGCTTCCTGTAATGAACCCTCGTCTGCAAGTCTGGTCTCACTGAGTGCAGCAATGTCAATGCTATAACGGTGAAGTTCAGCTGCTGTGAGTGCTGTTTGTCTTTCAGGCCTTGCCACTTTGTCGCTATCCAGGCTCCAAAGATGAGTTTCCTTCGATTTGTTTTTCTTGATGCATGTCGACTGCTAAGGAGATGATCTGCCAGGAGGGGCTATGAAATGTCTGTGGCATGTTGGATTAAAGAAAATCCCAGAGCATTCTACACATACAAAAACAGCAAAAGGATAACTAGGGAGATAGTAGGACCACTCAAAACTAAAGGAGGGAACATGTGCTTGGAGGCAGAAGGTGTGGGTGTGGTCCTTTTCATCAGTTTTTACCAAGGATAGTGAAGTCAGTATGGAGCATGCTAATATGCTGGGGAATTTTGGAGAAAATGAAAGGGGTAGTGTCAGGTCTCTAGGGCTTTTTCTAAGTGGCGGAATCTGAGGGGAGCCTTTATGGAAGATTATAAGATTATGAGGTACATAGATAGAGTAGATAGCTGCTATCTTTCTGCCCAGAGTCAAAATGTTTCTTACTAGAGGGCATACATTTAAGGTGAGGGGGGTAAGTTCAGCGGAGATGTATGGTAAAAGTTTTTTACAGTTGAATGGTGGTCATCAGGCATGCGCTTCCAGGGGTGTGAGTGGAGGCAAATATGATAGGGACATTTAAGATCTTGTTGGGGAAGGGGGGGAAGGATATGGACATAGTGTAAGCAGAAGAGATTATTTTAGCTAGTCTTATAATTCCTAGTGCAATTCATTTTTTACAACATCTTGAGCCAAAGGGCATGTTCCTGTGCTGTCTGTTCTATGTTCTATGTTCAGATCTGTACTAATTAACGAATTCTAACTGATATTTAAAATTAAATAAGCTTTGTACTAATCTAGCTAATTTACCTATCTGTGTGCAACTTTTGTTATCTAACAGTATCTTAGAATTAGCAAAACTTTGGGCTACAAACAATTCTCAGAACTCTTAATCAAGATTCAAGATTGTTTATTGTCATTCTTCAGTATACAAGTGAAAGGAGGACAAAAAGATTGTTACTCTGGGTCAGATAAAGCATCTAAAAATCACAATAAGTACAAAGAACACAATAAAAAGCACAAAATAAAGATAAAAGCAATCCAGATTGTATAAGAATTATGAAGAAACCGTCCGAATGTTTGTTTTGTAGATACTATAAATCTCTCCCAGTGTATCCTTGGTGTTAGCATTCAGGAGGGAAGGTAGTCTGTCCAGCATTTAATTGTAGAATGTTCAATTGTCCCAGATCAGTGACTGCTAACTACAGATGAGTTTGTACATCAGCCTTTGTTAATATACACACATAGTCTACTTCCTTTGGATTTCCCTGACAGCAAGTTCCTATTTGTGCAAAATAGAGTCGTTCCATTGCGTTGAGGCACCAATTTAAGCATGTTTAGCCACATTTCAGTGAAAACCAGAATGTGGCAGTTTCTTATCTCTCGCTCTCTCTCTGTTCAGTCTCAGTGAACTCATTTTGCTTTCTAGCGAGCTGATGTGGCCATGAAAACTCCCAGCCTCATCGGATTAACTTTTCGCCTAGTTATTGCCCAGCTCTTTTGCCATGTTTCTGTCTCTTCTTGCACTGCTGGTGTCGGCTGCTCCCTCGGATGATGCCCCGTCACTGGGCGTGGTCTCCAAAGAATACCTGATCCGCTCTGCATCAATATTAGCTCTGTAGCCGCCGGATTAAAGGTAATTTTGTCAAATAGTAGTGTCTATACTTAAAAAGAACAGTTCTGTTCAGAGGAAGATTGTTGAGGGCAGTTTCTTTAGTCCAGACGTTCTGTGGTCTGGTATCAGTTAGGACTCAAGGGTGCCAGACTGGAGAGCTTCAACCTGTATAAGCAATTAGCATACAGCAGTAGGTAAGTTTCCATGAGGCTTTATCTATATAAGCCAGACAATAAGTTCTCAAAATTCTAAATTGATACTTTGCTGTCAGTATGCCATGGATTTGAGTTTACTCTTCAAATATTTCCATGGCCCCTCATTTAAGCTACAACCAAGATCAAGACAAGAGAAAAAGGGAATGTCATTGAAATAAGTCACACATCATATCATTTAACATCATATCAAAAATAGTGTTTCATTAAATGAAGAAAACATTACCAGTGTGAGCTTTCACTGCTACTGATAGTGAGAAGTAATCTGGAAGTAGTTAATGCCTTGCAAGACTTTGGGTTGGAAGTTATGCACTGCAGTGTGTTTATGTGCGACTTAAGGATTATCTAGCCCTGTGTTACTGTGCGATTCAGATTCATTTATTTATTGCATGCATGTTGAAACACAGTGAAATGGATCTTTTGGTTAACAACCAATACAGCTTAAGGATGTGCTGGCGGCAGCTCACAAGTGTTGTCACACATTCTGACTCCCATTCAGGTTGTTTGCACATGCATTATACAGTAGATTTCTGTACATTTGACCCTAGTTTTTAATGCATGTTAACCAAATGCACATGGATGTATCAGGCATCCATAATGCCTCTTTGCACATTTAAATATCACTTACGTGATGTTTCTTGTGCATTCAGAACCTATGACCGATGCCAAATGTGCTGGAAAACCTCTGTAGGTCAGGCAGCATCTGTGGAGAGAGAAACAGGAAGCATTCATTGGGATTGTTTCTCTCTCCATGGCGGCTGGCTGACCTGCTGAGCTTTTGTCAGCATTTTCTGATTTTATTTCAGGTTTCCAGAATCCACAGTTTTAAAATGTTCACACATGAATAAAGCACGTTGAATCCAGAGTTAATTGTAGGGTAGAGGCCTAATTTAGAGGTATTTAAAGGGAGCACAATTCCACTTGGGCCAACGCTATGGTAATACTGGAGTCCTTTATCTTGTGCTGGGTAGTTTCTCTTTTAAATAGTTTCCTTGGTATTTGTTCCCTTGTTGTCAATGGTCTTCTAAAAGCAGATTATGGACCCAGTTGTCATCCCATCACTTCTACTACACCCAGCATTCACTGGCATCCTTTTCACTTACAATCCGTCACCTCCATCGCCAAACCAAGTTTATTGTCATATACACTAGCATGTAGAGGGGCAGGTACAATGAATAATTTGCATGTAGGAGCATCATTGGCGCCAAAGTAGCCACTGAGTGTACATTCATGATATTTTGTGGCTGTAGTCCATCCAATTTAAGGTTCGACCTGTCCAGCATTCATAGATTCTCGTCTGTGCACTGCTGTTGTAACACATGGTTATTTAAGTTAACGTTGCCTTTCTATCAGCTTGAGGCAGTCTTGGCATCCTTCTCTGCCCTCTCTCATTAACAAGGCATTTTTGCCTGCTGAATGGCTGCTCATTGGAATTTTTTTGTTTTTCGCACCTCTTTCTGTAAATCCCAAAGGCTATTGTCCATAAAAATCCCTGCTTCTTAATTCAAATATCTAATCAGGCAATCATGTGGCAGCAACTCAATGCATGCAGACATGGTCAAGAGGTTCAGCTGATGTTCAGACCAAACATCAAAATGGGTAAGAAATGTGATCTAAGTGAATTTGACCATGAAATGATTGTTGGTGCCAGACGGGGTGATATGAGTATCTCAGAAGTAGCTGAGATCACCTGGGATTAGGTGTACCTAATAATATGGCTACTGATTGTAGATTCAGAGTATACATAGGATATAAGTTATACCCAAGTTATACAATACCATGAAGAAGAGAATGACAGTTCAAACAAGATATTAGTACAAAAAACTCAAGTCCATGGTGACACAAGAGATGGTCTGTAAATGTACTGTTGCTGAACGAGGCTGAAGTTTGTGCAGGTTGATTCAAGAAACTGATACTTGTAGAAAAGTAGCTGTACTTAAAGTACTTAAACTGGAGGTGTAGGACCTCAGGCTTCTGTATCTCCTTCCTGATGGTAGTGGCAACTAGAAGGCATGACCTGTACAGTGGAGATGCTTTATTGAGGCAGTGCGACCTGCAGATGCTGTCAATAGAGGTGAGGGATGTACCCAAGCCTCTTGCGATCCTGTGCATTTGGAATTTCCGAACCAAGCCATGATCCCATTGCCTTTTTTTGCCAGTTCTCCCACTATTGGTCCCAAACCTGGACCTGATGTTCCCCACTCCCCTCACTCTCTTTTGCCTCCTTTTTTTCTCTCCGCCCCCTCTCCTTGTGGCACAGCAGATGCAAGAAGGGGCCACCTTTGAACCAATTGTGCATGATCTCCTGAGCGGTAGAATTTCACTGATCCTCTGTCCCACTCAACTCCTCTTTAACATAGCATCCTTGCTTAAAAAAACTCCAAGCAGGTCAGCTAACTGCAGTCAGTGGCTCAACCAGCGTGAGCAAATCTGAAATCAGCTTAGCATGGTTGGCTCATCCGTGATCCATTGTAGTTGCTTTCTAGTGATGCTCCTATCAAGAAAAGTTGATACATAAACTGCACTAGCAATTTTGTCGAACTATAAATGGCAAATTTTGGACAACAGCACTTGCAGCTGTACCACATGAATCATACAATACTGGCTCTGCACCATGTGACTTGGATCAGTGTATTGCTCATAGAACAGAAGATGGATGTGGCGGCTCACGAGGGTGCCACTTTGGCCATTATGCTTGTCCTGGCTCCTTGACAGCACCATCCAATTACGAATCCCACTCCTTTGTCCCTTTCAGCCTTGTTAATTTCCCTTTGATGTCAATGTATCACACAATCCGTCTTGGAGTGCCTTTGCAGTGTGCAATGCAGGACTGGCCCACTTAATGACTCATTGTTTTTCTGCAAACTTTTATTTCATTGAATGCTGTAATTAAATAATGATATAATTAGGTAATTGAATAGGCAGTTTAAAAATTACAAAAGATCTCTAATGAACAATGTGGTGTAATAAGCTCTTTGGATGCCTAAAATTCTGGAGTTTGGACAATAGACCTGGATTATCATAGTGATCAAAGCACTGGATGCCAATAAGGCTGACATAAAATAGGATCTGGAAAATGAAACAAGTTGCACACTGCTTTCCTGGGAGTTTAGGTTAAATTGCACTTGGAAACAAGTACCTGGAAGTTCATCTCTGGTTGGTATAGCTGAGTGCAGTAGCATCACCCTCTGAAATTCAGGGGGTAAATGACATTACAAAAGACTCTAGCAAATTTTTACTGATGTACTAGTATATGTATTTTTTTATGTATTTGTTCTGTATTGCTGCTGCAAAACAAGAAATTTCATGACATATGTCAGTAATATTAAACCTGATTCTGATACCTCAGGTGGGGCTTGCAGAGAAGGGCAACATTTACAGAATTACACCATATATGATTTAGGTTCTTACTGTGGCCAACCTTCAAACCTTGCTTTGTTCCCACTTCAGCAGATGCAGTCAAGAAGAAGGTGAAACTCTGCCAACTGGTGATCATTTTCCAGCCTGTCTTTATCCATATTTTTGGTCATCTATTACTCTATTGCATTGGATTCGGGTTCCTCCCACCAGTTCCATTTGGGCAGCAAAGAACCATAGGAGCTGGGGTTGTCTCATTTATACAGTGGAGGGAGTCCTCTGCAGTTGAGAGGCGGAGAGTGGTTTTCATATTGAGAATCAGAATCAGGTTTATTATCACTGACAAATGTTCAAAGGTTCAAATTAATGTCAGAGAAATGTATACAATATACATCCTGAAATGCTTTTTCTTCTCCAAACATCCATGAGAACAAATGTTCCAAAGAATGAACAACAGTTAACCATAAGAACCCCAAAGTCCCCCCCAGCTACCCCCTCCCGTGTGTAAGTGGCAGGACGCAACGATCCCCCTCCCCCCAGCAAAAAAAAGCACATCTGCTACTTGAGCACAAGCATGGGCTAGGCAATAGCAAAGACACAGACCTTGCAGTTACCCCAAAGACGATTCATTTCTTCCGGCATTCAGCAACCCACAGGTTCTCTCTCTCCCTAATAAGGGAAAGGGAGGCGTCCCCCATTTTCACAGCGAGCAGGAGAGATAACAACAACCCACTGGTTTACAATGTTAAAAAGTCTGCTTCGTTGCTTTTTACGAGCTCTGTGCCTGAAGATCACAAAGATCTCGGGTCTTCGGGCGCACAGTGAAAGACTTTCCAGCTTTTCCGACAACACGAGTCTCCTACCGCGACACCGACCCTCGAACCGCCCATCTCCAGAGCCCCGAGATCTTAGGCTTTCGAATTTGAGCCGGAGTCTCAGGCCGAACCCTCGCCATGCCGAAAGACAACGGCCAGTCCTGAAACCCCAAGAATGGGTCCCATTCCCGCAAAGGACACAAGTCTGTGTGTAACTCCAGGTCAGGGTCTTCAAAAGAACCCTAAAAGTGAAAAATAAAAGATATAAATAGAGCTGTTTCCAAAGATGCAAGCAAAGGAGTCGCCGTTTTAGCCATATATTCTGAAATTTGTTGTTTTTGTGGCAGCTCTACAGTGTAATGCATTAAAATACTGTTCGTAATGATAAGAAAGGTATAAAAATATAAATAATTATTGTAAAAGGAGAGCAAAATAGTGAGGCAGTGTTCATGGACCGTTCAGAAATCTGATGGCAGAGAAGAAGAAGCTGTTCCTATAAAGTTGATAATATGCTGGGGGATTCTACTGTTTAGAATAATACCAGTTCTTTTCCTGGCTTCTTCAGCTGTGAGTCCTTCATTCCTGATTTCAGTAATCCATTGCTCTTGACTTCAATGTCTTGAGGAGTGAGGTGCAGTGAGAGGAAGATGAGAGGAGCCTTACCATAAATGATGCTCTGGCATCTCATAGTGTGTAAGTGGATTGCTTCCTTTTGGAAAGCAAAGTGGGGTTTGTACTTCCCCCATGTTGTTTCTCAGGCAGTCAGAAGGTGGTGAGTATATCTGCCAGAGTAAGTGGTCGTGAAAGGTACAATAACGACATTTAAAATACACTTGGACACGTACATGGATAGGTCAGGTTTGGAGGGAAATGGGTCAGATGTGGTCAGAGCATGAAGGGATACAGGGAGAAGGCAGGAGATTGGAACATTGGATCATCCATGAAGGAATGGCAGAGCAGACTCAATGGGCCAAATGACCTAATTCTGCCCCTGTATCTTATGGTCTTAAATCAGACTAGCTTACTTACAGAAATAGCACAGTAACAGGCCCTTCGAGCCCAATGAACCCTAGCTGCCCATTTACATCCATGTGACCAATTAACCTACTGAACTGTACATCTGGAATGTGGGAGGAAACTGGAGCACCCAGAAGCCACTCACGTGGTCACAGGAAGAACACATAAACTCCTTACAGACGGTGGTGGCATTGAAAGCGCTGGTGCTGTAATAACATTGCGCTAACCGCTGTGTTTCTATGGTGCCCCTCTTGGTCAGCATGGTCTAGTTGAGCCCAAGGCCCTGGTTCTGTTCTGTATTTATGACTCCATGCCCTTTACCTTGAAATTACTTTACTTCTATTGTTTATTATATATATATATATATATATCAATGGTTTGGATACAAATTTAGATGGGCAAGTTTCTGAATGGCACCAAGAGCGGCGAAGTTGTGGACAATGTAAAAGACTATCAAAAGCAACACCAGTACTGTATACGGACCAGTTACAGATCCAGGCAGAAAAATATCAGATGGAGTTATATCCAGGTGTTGGACTTCGGGTGATCAAATGAAAGGAGAAAATACACAGTTTGTGTTAGGCCCTTTACGAGCATTGAGGTGAAGAGAGTTCTTAGGGTCCAGGTCCATAGTTCACTGAAAGTGATTATGCAAGTAGGTAAGAGAGTGAGTAAAGAATGCACATGACTTGCTTGCCTTCATTGGTTGTGGTGTTGAGTATAAGAAAGTTATGATGCAGCTCTATAAAACTTCATTCGGACCACACTTGGGGCACTGGGTGTAGTTCTTGTCACCCTAATAGATTGGCAGGAGGAACATGCAGACTGTGGAAAGGAAGCAAAAGAGGGTTAAAAAACTTAAAGAGGGTTAAAAACTTAAAGAAAGTTTCCACATGCTGGCTGTTCTCCCTAGAGTGTTGGAGGCTGAGTAGTTGCTATTACGAGGGAGAAGGTGCTTGGAAAGATGAAAGGTCAGAAGGTAGATAATTCACCTGGATCAGATGGACTACACCCCTGGGTTCTGAAAGAGGTAGCTGAAGAGATTGTGGAGACATTATTAGTGAGCTCTCAAGAATCAGGAGGTTCTGGAATCACCCCGGACTGACTGGAAAATCACTATGTCACTATTCTTTAAGAAGGTATGGAGGCAAAAGATTCAATATTCAAAGATCAAAAGTACATTTATTATCAAATAATCTGTAAGTGATAAAACCTTAAGATTTGTTTGTTTACAGGTAGCCACAAAGCAAGACTCCCAGTTAAAGAGAAAAAAAGAATAAAAGTGAAAGACCATCAGGCAATGCACAAGAGAAAGGGGGGAAAACACAAACAATGTAAACAATTGAAGTGAACAACAACATTCTGACCCAAATTGAGTCCTCAGATCAGAAACCCGGAGTAGGCCCAAAGCCTCACTTAGCAGTTCATCATATTAGTGAGCATGGAGCACAGCAGCTGGGGGCAGTCTTCATAGCCTCAGCACCATGGAGAGAGAAGTGACCATTGCAGAGAGCAGCAAAATCTGCTCTCGCCTCAGATCCCAACACCCTGCCTTTTCAGTCTATCTGGGCCGGGGTTTAAGTTGACCCAACGACAGAACAGTGAAAGACTCTGGCGAGAGGAGTGCACATCGCGGAGAGTGGTCGAAATCAGTTCTTGCCTCCGGTCCGGGCCAACATTTAAGTTGTCCAAACAGCAAATCACACCTTGCATAGGTGCTCAGGGCCTAGACCACATCACCAAGTGACTCACTGTGGGTCCTGATTTCACCACCCAGACTGAAGCCACTCTCAAGCTGTTCAGATCAGCTTGGCGCCCAGACTGATCCAATCTCGCACCTGGGCCAGTTGCACGGGCATCAGAACTCCACTGCTCCAACATCTCCCTCTCCAGATAGCTCACTCCAGCTTCATTGATTCTGCAACTCACCAAACCAGCTCATCCCCTGAACTCGCCTTACCAATGCTCGCCTCATCACTGTTTACGGCGATAATTTAGCACAGTTTAGGAAGAAAATTATATGCTGGTTACCAGACTTTAGCAGGTCAAAGTAATTGTATTATCAAAGTACAGTGTATATGTATCATGATATGTAACCCTGTGATTCTTTTTCTTGTGGGCATACTCAATAAATCCAAGAAGCACCACACAGACCACACCACACACCACCCAACAGATTGATAAACAATCACTGTGCAAAAAACAGAAAAAATAAATAATAATAATAGTAAATAAATAAGCAATAAATATTGAGAACATGAGATGTAGAGCCCTTGAAAATGACTGTAGGTTGTGGGAACAGTTCTGTAATGGGGCGAGTGAAGCTGAGTGAATTTAACCTTTCTGTTTCAAGAGCCTAATAGTTGAGGGGTAATAACTGTTCCTGTACCGAGCAATGCGGGTCCTGCGACTCCTGTACCTTCTTCCTGATGTGCCTAGAGAAAAGAGTACATGGCCTGGGTGGTAGGAGCCCTTGGTGATGGCTGCTGCTTTCCTGCAACAGTACTCTGTCTAGATGTGCTCAATGGTGGGCAGGGTTTTACCTGTGAGGGATTGGGCCATATCCATTACTTTTTGAGGATTTTCCATTCATGGGCATTGGTGCTTCCTCACATGCTGTGATAATGCAGTCAATATACTCTCCACCCCACATCTACAGAAGTTTGTCAAAGTTTTAGATCTTATGCCAAATCTTCATATGCATCGAAGGAAGTAGAGGTGCTGCTGTACATTCTTCGTAATTGCAATTATGTGCTGCACCCAGGACAGATTCACTGAAATGATGACACTGAGAAATTAAAAATTGCTGACCCTCCAGACCTCAGATTTCCCTGATGAGGACTGGCTCATGAACCTCTGGTTTCCTTCTCCTGAAGTCAATAATCAGCTCCTTGGTCTTGCTGACATTGAGTGAGAGGTTGTTGTTGTGGCACCACTCAGCCAGGTTTTCAATCTCCCTCCTATATGCTGATCTGTCACCTCCTTTGATTTGGCCTATGACTGTGATATCGCCAGCAAACTTTTAAATATGGCATCGGAGCTGTGTTTGCCCTCACAGTCATAAGTATAAAGCAAGATGTTAGAGTCCATTATTAAGGATGAGATTTCAGGGTACTCGGAGACACACAATAAAATAGACAAAATCAATGTGGTTTCCTTAAAGTGAATCATACCTGGCAAATCAGTTGGAATTCTTTGAAAAGATAACAAGCAGGATATATGTACAAAGGAGAGTTGGTGGATATTGTTTACCTACAGTTTCAGATGTCCTTTGGCAATGTGGTGCAGTGAGGCTGCTAAACAACATAAGAGCTAATGGTATCACAGGAAAGATATTCGAATGGACAGAGGAGTGGCTGACTGGCAGGACGAGTAAAGGGGGCCTTTTCTGGTTGTCTGCCAGTAACGAGTGGAGTTCCGTAAGGGTCATTGTTTGGTCTGTTCTTTTTCAGGTTGTATGTTACTGACCTGGATGATAAAAGTAATGGCTTTGTGGCCAAAATTGCGAGGAGGTCCAGGTGCAGTTCCCAACCTGAAACATTGACTGCCCATTTCCCTTAGAAGGTGCCCATGGAGTTCCCCACAGTTATAACACACACCTCGTCTCACGGGACCCCGGCCTCCCATGGGCCTCTGTGCAGTCCGTCCCTTCAGGGAGGGACCTTCTCTGCCAGTCCCCTCACGCGGAGGGACCTCACCTGCCGCGACCCCCTTCACTATTTCCCGATTGGAGCTGGCCCCAGTCATTTCACTACAAGGAGGTACTACAGAAGACTGCACCATACTAACGGAGCCCTCTTCCGACTCTAATGCGTCCCCCTCTTCCCTCACCTCTCTGAGCAACTAAACAAAGGATGGGGGGCCCCGCGATCTATGGGACTGCCGGAGACTCATAACAGTCACATCATTCCTCTGTGTGCCCCAGGCGACCTGGTCTATCCTTATCCGATTCACCTCAATCTCCGAAATGAACCCCCGTCGCCTCAAACAATTTAGCCTTCGCTCCACCTGGAAAAGATACTCGGACAGCTTTTCCCCTTCCTCATGACGCAGGTTCTGAAGCCTCCCTAAAAGCTCCACCGGGCCCCCCGTCAGACCAAAAGCCTCCTCCAATGCTTCTAGATACTCCATCCGAGAAGCCAAAAAGGCTACCTCTCACGCCTTTCACTACTTCAGCTGAGAGACATGTTCTATCCAGGTCTTATGATCATTCTCCCCTTCGGGGCTGGGAGTCCTCCCTGAGAAAACTCTTAACTTCTGACGTGGACCCACCGCCTAGTTCACCAAGGAGTTATTGGTGATGCCAACTCCGAGCCTTCACCTTCTGTGGGAGAAGGGAACCAATTAAATTTTCCAAATCTGACCATTCCTTTCCTTCATCCTTCAAAAAAGATAGGACCTGCTCTCAAAAATCTCCGCCCCCAGCGTCAGGCAACTCCTCTGGCGTCCCATCAGACCCTTCAGACCTTTCCTCTGTGACAATGTGCACGCCCCTTAGCCCCGCCTCACCAAGGTCACCGATACACAGCGGCAGTCCCACTGCCGTGATGTCAGCACTAGTCTGCACTAACACAAAGCCTAAGCCCCACATTTTACCAATCTTTCTACCTATGATTTCGACCTTACCAGTAGCTCTAACCGTGCTCAAACACCTTCGTTCAAGGTACGCATATCCACCCCACTTAATACGCAGGCATGATTAATCGGTACTCCCTTGATCTCACACCAGAGTTCAATCTTAACCGAATCCATCTCCCCTCATTTAAACCAGGGTGAATTACACTGTATCTGACAAATTCAAATCCCAGATGAGCTCCCAATTTACCCTCGTTCGCCTAGGGTAAACCGCCATCGACCCTGCCAACAATGCAATCACTTCGGTGTGGATATGGTGTGATGCACCCCAGTACAAGCTCGCAACACAAAATATCAAACAATACACCAAAGGCGAGTAAATAATTACAACTTTATAATGATTTCTTAGTGATGGGTTAGCAGAAACAGGTAAAATAATGGTGCCAAATCAGTAAGTTTATCAGTTTTGTGCACATAATATTTTAATATGTTGGAGCTCACACCTCCGGTTCCATCCACAACAACCTTCTGAGCCTTCGGCCACCATCTGAACTGCCAACATCCAGTATCTGCCACCCTGGATCCGCTGTCCGCTCCTCACACGTCCGTCCTCTTCGCTCGCCTCCCGAAAAAGACCGCAAACTCCAGCTCAGCTCACACATTCAAGATAGCATAACAACTTTCCATTGGTTAGTTCCCCCCTTATCTGCCAAACATTCCCCCCTTATAACCCAAACATTCCAGCTACAGAAACCCATTACAGCATTAAGTAACATTACAGAGATGCCGTTTCATTATAACAATACAGAGAAGCCATGTTGTAGCCTTAACAGTTGACATCATAGTTAATAGTACTGAGAACCCTACACAAGCAACTTGTTGGCTGCTCTTGCCGTCATGTTACTCTTTGTCTGTAAGACTGAAGGGAATTTAGGCACACATCAGTTGAAAGAAAGAGGTTATATAAGGCATGGAGGTTGCTCTCATTCCCAGAGTATGTACTGCCCATGACAAAGACTGTTATGGAAACTGCCCCTCTCCTTAAAGGGCTCCAGATATCCTTTATCAGAGAAACTCAAGTCATCTTGTATCTGTGGAAAAAGAAACAGTCAACATTTTTGGTCTCGAAAGTCACAGACCCACAATGTTGAATGCTTCTGTCTCTACAGATGCTGCCTGACTTGCTGAGTTTATCGAAAATGTTATGTTTTTATTTCAGATTTCTTGCATCTGCAGTTTTTTTTAAAGATTAGCTTCTTTTGTCACATGTACATTGAAACATCAAAAAACACAGTGAAACGTGTTTGCATCACTCACTAAAACTGTCCAAGATGTGCTGGGGACAGCCTGTAAGTGCCACCATACTTCTGGCATCAACATAGCATGTTTTCTTTGGGTTGTTTTTCTTTTCACAACATGTCCCTGATAGCAAACGCTGCATCACTTTCCGTGAAAGTTCTAGCAACAGCTCATGAAGAGAAAGATAGACAAGTTAAAGAAAATAAATGCAGAGCGATACACGAAAATACATTGGCACTTTACCGAGAATGACAATGATAGGCTGTCAGCACAAATAATGTCCCACCGAGACTCAGAACCCTTCAACTAGACAGACGGAACGTCTGTTGCATTTTTCTCCCCTGATGTAGACTGCAATTACCCAATATCTGTACAAATTCCACTTGTAACGTTTATGTAAATTGCTGCTCTGCCATTTTGTACATAGCAAGGTGAAGCTGTCACCAGTTGGCAGTCTGTGAGAGATAAAATTAGAAATTCACAATGGATAAAAACAGATGAAGCAGGGAGATGAGATTGAGTGAAGAGCTTCATTTGATTTAAATTGCTAGGTATCATGATGATAAGGGCAGACAGAGGAGATGGTTCAAGAAAAGCATTGAGACAGTGACAACAATGAGGGAGATGTTTCATTGAAAAGATCAAGTGATTCAGCTACTGCGTTAGGAGATTCAGCCCAGAACCAGGAGCAATGAATGTTGATTTATCTAGCACCTTGCCCCAGAATACGTAACAGTCAGTGATGTATTTTACTGGGGTACTCACATGTTGAACTTGCACCTCTGGTCATTTGAGTTTAATTGATATTGTTGAGGGATAAGTATTCCCCAAGATAATGGACACCCCCTTCATATGTATACATGCATGCACACAGACAGTATACACACACAGACATGCCTTCACGCACACATGCACATACATACATACAAATACAAAGAACACCCCCTCTTCACCATTCCCCATTAACATTTCCTTCCCCCACCTTATCTACTTACCTCCCCATCACCTCCCTCTGATGTTCCTCCTGCTTCCTTTTCTTCCATGGTCTTCTACCCTCTCTGATGAGATTTCACCCTCTCTAGCCCGTTATCTATTTCACCAATCAAATTCCCAGCTCTTTACTTCACTCCCTCCCCAACTCCTGGTTTCACTTATCACCTACCACTGTGTACTTCTTCCTCCCCTCGCTCCACCTTCTTACTCTGATTTCTCATCTTTTGTCCAGTCCTGACGAGGTATCTCGGCACCGGAACATCGACTGTTTACTCTTTTCCATTGATGCTGCCTGGCCTGCTAAGCTTTTCCAGCACTTTATGTGCGTTGCTTTGATTTCCAGCATCTGCATGTTTTCTCTTGTTTTTTAAACTCTGCAGGTGCCAGAAATCTGGAGCAAAATGCTCAACACACAAAATGCTGGAGAAACTCTGCAAGTCAGGTAGAATCTGTGGTGGGGAGTAAGGCATTATTTGAACATTTTGGGCTGAGACCCTTATCAGGACTGGAAAGGAAGGGGGCAGAATCCAAAATAAGAAGGTGGTGGGGTTAGGGTAAGCTGGCAGATGATAGGTGAGTCCAGATGGGTGGGTAGGGGAAAGGGTATGTATTAAGAAGAATGGAGAAGATAGGTGCAAGAGGTAAAGGGCTGAAGCAGAAGGCAACCAGAACGGGAACGAGAAAAGTTAAGGATGGAAGGGGTAAAGTTATTGGAAGTTTGAGAAATCAGTCTTCAAGCCATCTATTTGGAGATTACCCAGGTGGAATATTAGGTGTTTCTCCTCCACACTGAGTTTGGCCTCATCATGGCAGTAGAGGAGGCCACGGACAGACATGTTAGATTGGCACTGGGAAACCAAATTGAAGTGGGCAGCCACTGGGAGATCCTGGCTTTCAATTCTGGAAATTTGAGCTGTATCATGAGCAAGCAGATAGCACCTTGTCTTAAAGATTTCACATCCGCCAATGCAGCAGTCTCACACTGCAGTACAGTGGAGGGCAGTACAGACTTTATGCTCAAGTCTATGATAGTAAAACAAAAAGGAAATTTCGGAAGGATCAGAGTACCAATGTGAGCCTCAGACAATGCAATATGTTCCAGTAGAGTAAAGGGAAAGAACATTTCAGGTTGTGTTACCATCACTTGGGGGATAAAGCCTGCAACTTCCTAAGCACTCATTTGCTCCAACTCCAAGCATAGTGACTGCCATGTGTACCCTCTTCAAATTTCACTGCTCTTATTCCACTGGGAGAATGTGAGGGCACCTCCAAAATACTGTCCGGCAAGTACTATATCAACAAAAGAGTGACCATCTTTGTCTCTGGAGTACCATTATATCACACACAATCAAGGCATGGAAATGGATTGCTGTTCTCTCACTGCTGCATTCAGGCCAGCATTTATTACTCATTCCTAGTTGCCATGGAGATGGTTTTAAGTTGCTTTGTTGAACTGTTACTGACCACCTGCTGCCATAATGCTGCTGGGGAGAGAGGTGGCAATGATGAAAGAACAGAAATTTAATTCCATGGCAGGGTGGTGCGTGGCATGGAGGGAATCTGTAGGTGCTGGTGGTCCCACATGCTTCCAGATGGAGGAGATCATTGTGTGGATATCAGATCAGACAAGCGTTTTTGTTTTGATGGATCACAGTTGCAGAAGAAATGAATGTTTACGGTGGTGGGATTAGGTGCCAATGAAGCAGATTGCATTGCCCCGGATGGTATTGAGTGTCTTGAGTGTAGTTAGAGCTGCCTTTGTCCAGGCAAGTGATGAGGATTCCTTCACTATCCTAATTTAGGTTTCATTGAGTGTGGAAAATCTCTGAGATGTCAGATTCAAATTCATTTACTTATCACATATACATCAAAAAATACAGTGAATTGTGTCATCTGTGCTAATAACCTAGGGGTGTGTTGTGTGTAGCCCGTAAGTGTTGCTGCATGCTCGGATGCCAGGATAGCATGCCACAATGTACAACAGAACAGAAGCAACAACAACAATAGGCAATAGACAATAGGTGTGGGAGTAGGCCATTTGGCCCTTCAAGCCAGCACCGCCATTCAATGTGATCATGGCTGATCATCCACAATCAGTACCCTGTTCCTGCCTTCTCCCCATATCCCTCGACTCCACTATCTTTAAGAGCTCTATCGAACTCTTTCTTGAAAGCATCCAGAGAATTGGCCTCCACTGCCTTCTGAGGCAGAGCATTCCATAGATCCACAACTCTCTGGGTGAAATAGTTTTTCCTGAACTCTGTTCTAAATGGCCTACCCCTTATTCTTCAACTGTGACCTCTGGTTCTGGACTCCCCCAACACCGGGAACATGTTTCCTGCCTCTAGTGTGTCCAATCCCTTAATAATCTTATAATTTTCAATCAGATCCCCTTTCATCCTTCTAAATTCCAGTGTATACAAGCCCAGTATACAACAACAGCAAAACAAGCTCCATTCCTGCCTGCCACCCACCCACCCACACAAACAGGAGGTCAGGATGTGATTCACTCACTACAGGATACCCAGTCCATGATCTACAGAGGTTCAGAGATGTTACCATCGAATTTGTAGTTTCCAGAATGTTGAGGGTGATGTTCTTGGTAATGGAAATGAGTTTGTGATATTCCATTAAAAAGGGGGAAGCAATCCCTCTCCAAAAATGCTCTTTATATTCTTCAGAAAACTTGGAACCATTTTGTTCACCTTACCTCATTGAAAATTAACTAATCAGTTCTCACTAACTGTTGGTCAGATAGCATGTAGCAGAGAGATGTATCAGTAGCTCTATTGGTGACATACACACCCAGGACACCAGGTTTGAGTTCACCCACCTGTCCACATCACAACATTTAGCTCATTATTTCATCCAGGGGTGTCTATTTGGGGTGCATTGTACAAAAGTATGATCTGTGAACCTATCAGCCCATTTGCCCTCTCAGATGCCATGGACTATTTTGACGAAGGATAAATGTGTCACTGCCACTCAATCAACAGCACTAGTCAAAGGACTTCAGGGTGATTAGCATATTACTATCTGAGGAATCGTGCTGTGTGCAAACTGAACACCATGTTCCGTATGTTTCTACATTACATTCATTGATTGAATGTGTGTTGAGATGCACTGAGGTCCTGAAATTAACTACAAAGTGCAGTCTGCATACAAAATACAAATGCATCTGTGCCGTGCTGTTGTTGTAATTGGGGGTTATCTGCAATTTCCTGGATTTTTCATTTTCTTGAGACAGGATAGAAGATAGGCCCTGATTCCTGGGTCTAGAACATTTTACCTCACCAATTGCTCCAAATCCAATGGAACCTGCACCTTGATTAAGTACATTAATGCTTTGGGCAAGTTAATAACTAGTTTATACTAGGACTGTCATGTCAATGTCATGAAGTTCCATGTTGTGATGAGGTCTGACTTGGAGAAGATCCTGTTGCAGATGCTGTTTCCCTGCAGCTCCAACCCTTGTCCTTTTTGATGGTGGAGATCATGGAAGCTTGATGCACAGAAGCTAATCAACTTAACATCAGCCACAGAGCACACTGAAGGGAAGCCTGTACAGGTTAGAGAGAGTACCATAGAACCATAGAACATTACAGCACAGAAACAGGCCTTTTGGCCCTTCTTGGCTGTGCTGAACCATTTCTCTGCCTAGTCCCACTGACCTGCACCCTGCCCATATCCCTCCATACACCTCTCATCCATGTACCTGTCCGAGCTATCTCCAGATAGAAACCGATGTCACAATCAAACCCAGGTCACTGGATCTGTGAGGTGGCAGCATCTCTCACTGTGTTACGGACTGGGAGTTGCTGTTGATTAGCCAAGTGTTACACTGCACTTGATGAACTTCTGTCCAGATCATTGTGATGAAGCACAGAGAGTCTGGCAAACTTCCCTGATGTATATGCCCATCTGCTCATGTCCTCTGTAACAGCTCTGTCTGAAAAAAGGCTGCCAAATCATGGATGCTAGTGAATGGACAATGAATGGTTTTGATGTTAACTGATACTGCAACCACTAAAAATGCATGAATACTGTTTCTAAAGCTGATTTGCAGTTTAGAGATAACTGGATAAACCTAGCACTACAATTTTTATCAGATTACAGAAAGGAAATCAGGTTTATTATCACAATATGTCATGAACTTTGTTGTTTTATGGCAGTAGAACAGTGCAAGACATTAAAAATCACTGTAGGTTTAATTATATAGATAGATGGGTAGATAGACAGGTAGATCAATACCTAGATAGATAGATGGTCAGGCAAATTGATAGACAGACAAATAAATAGACAAACAGACAAATAAATAAATGGAGAAACAGACAAACTGATGGATAGATAGATAATCGATAGGTAGACAGTGTTAAAGAGGAATAGTGAGGTAGTATTCAGGGGTTCATGGACCATTCAGAAATGTGATGGCAGAGGGCAAGAAGTTGTTCATAAAATATTGGGTGTAGCTCTTCAAGCTCCTGTGCCTTCTCCCCGATGGTAATAATGAGAAGAGGACGTGCTCCAGGGGGAGAGGGTTCTTTATGATGGGTGCCACCTTCTTCAGACACCCACCTTTTGAAGCTAAAAATTTAGAACATTGATGGACAGTTTAGAGGAAATCAGGCAAAGCTAGCACCACAATATGGGCTGAATTGTGTCAGATAACTAAAATGAATTAAGTAAGTTACAAAGATAACATTGTTATGTTGCTATCTTAAATGACCCTCTGTTTGATTCTTCGATAATGATTGCATGCCTTCATCTCCTCCAGAATCTCCATCAGCACAGGAGCATCACAGGGATGTGTGTTTAGCCCCCTGCTCTACTCGCTTTATACCTATGACTGTGTGGCTAAGTACAGCCCCAACACCATACACAAGTTTGCTGATGACACCACTGTTGTGTACTGCATCAAAGGTGGTGGTGAATCAGCATTCAGGAGAGAGATTGAAAACTTGGCTGAGTAGTGTAATAACAACAACCTCAGACTCACTGCCGATAAGACCTAGGAATTGATTGTAGGCTTTGGGAGAGGGAAACTAGAGTCCATGAGCCGGTCATCATCAGAGGATCAGAGGTGGAGAGGGTCAATACCTTTAAATTCCTGAGTATCACTATCTCAGAGGACTTGCTCTGGACCCATCATATAAATATTATTGTGAAGAAAGCACGACAGTTCCTCTACTTCCTCAGGAGTCTGTGGAGGTTTGGCATGACATTGAAAACCTTGGCAAACTTTTATAGGTGTGTGGTGGAAAGTGTGCTGACTGGCTGCATTACAGCCTGGTATGGAAACACCAATGCCTTTGAGTGGAAAATCCTACAAAAGGTAATGGATTTAGCCTAGTACATCACAATTAAAATTCTACCAACCATTGAGTGCATCTACAGGAAACATTGCTGCAGTAAAGCAGCATCCACCATCAAAGGTCATCACCACCCAGGCCATGGTCTTTTCTATAGTGACTGTAGTCACTATACAGACTATAGTGTCTGTAGTGAGATGCTGAAGATGTTCTATAGGTCAGTTGTGGAGAGCGCCCTCTTCTTTGTGGTGGCGTGTTGGGGAGGAAGCATTAAGAAGAGGGACGCCTCACATCTTAATAAGCTGGTAAGGAAGGCGGGCTCTGTCGTGGGCAAAGTACTCGAGAGTTTAACATCGGTAGCTGAGCGAAGGGCGCTGAGTAGGCTACGGTCAATTATGGATAACTCTGAACATCCTCTACATAGCACCATCCAGAGACAGAGAAGCAGTTTCAGTGACAGGTTACTATCGATGCAATGCTCCTCAGACAGGATGAAGAGGTCAATAATCCCCAATGCCATTAGGCTTTACAATTCTACCGCCAGGACTTAAGAACTTTTTAAAAGCTATTATTAATGCTTTTTGAGACGGTGATTAAGATGCATATCATATTTTTTTTTACTGAGTTAAGTATTGTATGTAATTAGTTTTGCTACAACAAGTGTATGGGACATTGGAAAAAAAGTTGAATTTCCCCATGGGGATGAATAAAGTATCTATCTATCTATCTATCTATCTATCTATCTATCTATCTATCTATCTATCTATCTATCTATCTATCTAGCTGCTGCCTCAGGAGTTCCACCACCAGGTTCAAGAACAGTTTCCACCCCTCAACCATCAGGCTCTTGAACAAAAGAGGAAAGCTATACTAATTTAAGGACGGTTATATTGTTATTTCATGCTCGTTATTTATTGCTATTCATTTATATCTGCGTTTGTACAATTTGTTTATAGTTAACAGTTTGTGATGTTTACAGTTTACAGATCCTGTTTACAGTTACTGTTCTATAGATTTGTTTGGTATGCCTGCAGAAAAAGAATCTCAGAGTTGCGTGTGGCGACATGTATGTACTTTGATAATATCTGTCTACAGATGGAAATATTATTTGGATATTTCTTTGCCTGCATCAGTCAGACTATTTAACAAACATTCATCAACACCCTGCATGAGTATCTGATTATCTCTCTCATTTTGTAGAGTTCCTTATTGCTGAGTGCAAGGCTGTTTGAAATTTACAGGTCCAGCCCAAGTCTACAGGGAATCAAAGAGAGAGAAATTCATCTGGTTGCCAGAGCAAATGAGCATGGTGTTACTGACTGTCCACTTTGCTCCTGGTGTGTGGTTCCATCAATTTCCATATTTGCAGTGTGTGTGCATACCATCCTCTGATAGAGTGATTTTTTTTCTGAATGGCGCATTGAAACACAGTTCTTGGACAAATGGTGCCTAGGGTCCTGGATGTAACATACCAGGTTCTAGTGGAGGAGATGGTCAGGTGGAGGAGATGATCAGGTAGAGGAGATGGTCAGGTGGAGGAGATGGTCAGGTGGAGGAGATGATCAGGTGGAGGAGATGGTCAGGTGGAGGAGATGGTCAGGTGGAGGAGATGATCAGGTAGAGGAGATGGCCCGGTGCCTGCATAGATTGGGAGAGGGAGTGAAGTCCAGAGAAATGTGTCTTTCTCTTTATGCTTCTGTATCTCTCTCCCATATCAAGTTGCTATGCTGTCTGGCCAAATCTTGTCCAAATGGTGGAGATCGCTTGAAAGATCCCATGTGACCATAAGACATAAGAGCAGCATTAGGCCATTCAGACCCACTGAGTTTGCTCCTCCATTTCATCATTGCTGATTCTTTCTTCTCTCTCAATCCCATTCCGCTGCCTTCTCCAAGTAACCATTGATGATGCCTTTCTAATCAAGAACACATCAATCCCCGCTTTAAATACACCCAGTGACTTGGCTGCCACAGTGATCTGTGGCAATGCATTCCACAGATTCACCACCATTTGACAAAAGAAATTCGTCTACATCTCTGTTCTAAAAGGATATTCTTGTATTGTAATGCAGTGCCCACTGGCCCTAGATCCCTCACTATAGACTCCCTCTCCATGTCCACTCTATTTAGGACTATCAACCCTCAGTAGGCTTCAATGAGATCCCCCTCTCATTCTTTTAAACACCAAGCCCAGAAGTATCAAATGCATATCATATGTTAACCCTTTCATTCTGGGATCATTCTTATGAAACTCATCTGAACCCTCTCCAATACTAGCACATCCTTTCTTAGATAAGGGATCAAAAACTGCTCACGATACTCCAGATAGGGCTTGACCATTGCCTTATAGAGCCTGAGTAATTCATCCTTGATTATATATTCTAGTCCTCTAAGTTCAGTGCTCCCTTTCCCTGAGGACTCCTATATTAATGCTCAGTACGGTGGTGTTGAACAATACTCAATCGGTTTATGGCAATTCCTGTGACAATTTCCAGAGTCTCATTCTCTCTTTTGCCTGTTACGCCACTGGCTTTAAGGCATCAATGCAAGTCCCTCATCTCTGGCGGTGTTCGTGGCTTACTTTATGGTGTTAGTGTCTTCCACTCGGTTTTCACTACTGCCAGCCATGCAAGTCCCAGGTGGAGTCTCAGGAATACCATTGCACTTGGATGTAGAATTCTTCATTGCTGTTTCCAATAACAACTTGTTTTATTAGTCAGGGTTGTTTGACCTGAGCTGAACCCCCGAACTTGGATGATCAGTGGACCACTCTTAGTCTAACCTCCACTCTTTGACCTGTTTGGCATGGGTGACCTTACCAAGAGCCAAAGCAAAAAATCTTGACTCCAGCCAACGTGGCTCTCCAGGTCAATGAGGCATGGAAGCCTCCAAACAACGACAAGGTTGTGGTCCTCTTGGAGGAATTTCCAGAGTAAACCTTTTTCCAATGAAGCAGAGCCTTGACAAGGTCTCCCAGATGTCTTTCCAACAACTATAACTGTGAACGGTATCTCTTGAAGTGTTGAGTGCCACTTTAAGTAGGACTTGGAATCAGGTAGCATGAGTAAGGGTAACAGATTTACTTTCCAATCACAAACAAGAGCAAATCTGCAGATGCTATTAATCCGAACAACACACACAAAATGCTGGAGGAACTCAGCAGGCCAGGCAGCAAGTATGGAAAAGAGTACAGTCGACGTTTTGGGCCAAAACTCTTCGGCAGAACTGGAAGGCCACTGCAGAACTGGATGGATGGTTTCAGGCAGCAGTAGTTTTAAAATCCCTATTATTGATCAAGGCTTATTATTCCAGATTTATTGAATTAACAAAATTATAATTCACCAACATCTGTAATGGGACTTGAACTCACATCTCCGCATCACTAAGATGAGAAATGCCCTCCAGTTGTTTAAATTTAGGTTTAGGTTTAGAACTTGGGAATCATTTGTTCCCATTGATAGGATGATGGTGAGCTGCTTTGAACAACTTCAGTCCTTCTAGAGAAGGTGCTCCTCACAAATGTTGTTACGGCAGTGTCCAGGGATTGGACCCGAGATCCTGATACATTTCTCAGTCAGGACAGGTTGCAATTTGGAGGGGAATCTGTAACTAGTCTTCTCAGCAGTAAAGTTAAGCCTGTTCTATTGGTGTAGAGTGGGTTACTGTAGTTAATTTTGTAGATGGTACATCCTGAAACTGCCGTGGTTTATTTTAATTTTGCTCTGTGATTGCAGGTGTGGAGAACGGTGGAGTTTACATGCAGCCTGCTTTTCTCACATGCCAAGTCAACCCATAAGTTAATGGTTCCATAGGGAAGAATGTGGTGGAAGTGTTATTGCCAACTAACTTGACTCTGACAACTCGCACTTGTTCCTCAGTTATACTTGGTTTACTTGTTCGCAAAGAGACCAGCATGACCCCTATCATCACATTGTTCTGAAGTCTGAACAAAGAAATACCATTTTTATCCAGAAACTAAAAAGTTGAAATCAGACATTGATCCAACAGAAACGTTGTGCCCTTCTTAATCCAATCTGTTGCATATTTAAGAAGCAATCTTAATTTCAGGTGTTAATAACCAATTAAATCCATTTGTTAAAGACCAATAATACTTGAGAATAACATTAATAGAATAACTGTCCAATAGTAAGTGGTATCCTAGAATCCTTCGTTTGCATCTTTATCTTGGCTTGGTCTGCCTGGTGATCTTGGTTACCAGGTTTAAACAGAAAGGGAAGTTTGGCTTACAAGGCTGTGTTCAGCCTGGGTGACTGCACTACGTCTGCACATTGTCTCAGTCAGATTATCATCTTAGCTATTGCCTTACTGAATCGCCCCACATAGAAAATGCAGTATAAAGTGTCTGTGCTCTGTTCTGCTAGCACACCATTTTAACCCTTTCCTTGTACAACTTCCACGGGGAAGAAATATTCCATTTGTTAAACGGGCTGCCAGACAAACAGATGCTTGTAGATTGGATAGTGCTGACTTTCTCAGAAGCGGTTGGTGCTGCATTCACCCAGGCAGGTGGAAGTGATCTCACTGCGTATCTGACATGCCCGGTAGATGCTTCAGGACGTGTGTTGTTTGCCATTGAATGTCTAGCCTTTTGTTTATATGGTTGGTCTGCTCAAGTTTTCTCCCATGTTCTTTGTGAACAATGGACAGTCTATAAGCTCTGCTAAATTAAAAACCATGTGAAGGAGCTGGCTTCATTAGCATAATCTAAACCAACCTCCTCTCTATTAGCTCTGTCTGCACTTTCCATTGTCTATGGAAAGCAGCCAACATAATCAAGGACACCTTCCAAACCCTGCCCTCCTCCCTTCCACCAGGACAAAGATACAAAAACTTAAGAACATGTACCATCAGGCTCAGGGGCAGCTTCTGAGGTAGTGCCTCAAGATAACTAAAACTGTTCACCATCCTGAACTCTTCTCAGAGCAACACACACAAAATTCTGGGGAAGCTCAGCAGGTCAGGCAGCAACAATAGAAATGAATAAACAATCGACATTTCATGACGGGACACTTCTTTAGGACTGAAGTAAAAGGGGGAAGCAGTCCTGAAGAAAGAACTCGGCCCAAAACTTCAACTGTTCATTCATTTCCATAGATGCTGCCTGACCTACTGAGTTCCTCCAGCATTTTGCGTGTGCTGCTTTGAATTTCCAGCACCTGTAGACTGTCTCCTGTTTCTTCTCCTGTTTACCATCAGGGAGGAAGTACAGGAACCTAAAGATCCACACTCAGTGATTCAGGGAAAGCTTTTTCCACAGCTCCATCTGATCGCTGAATGGTCTATGAACCCATGGAGATTACCTCTCTATTCCTGTGTAATCTTGCACTCATTGTTTCATTTTGTAATTTGTAGTAGTGTTATGTCTTTGCACTGTACTGCTGCTGCAAAACAACAATCATATATCATATAAGTCAGTGATAATAAACATGATTCTGATTCTGGCCTCTTATAAACCAAAGATGATCTCCCACTCGACCTTGTCATGATTCTTGTGTTTTATTTGTCTTCCTGCACTGCACTTTCTTTATAACTGTAACACCAAATTCTGCAAAATTCTATTTCCTTTTATATTTATCTCAATGTATTTACGTATAGAATGACCTATCTGGATTGCAGGCAAATAAATCTTTTCATTGTATCTCAGTACATGTGACATTAAATAACCAATTATCAATTACCACAAGACAGCAGCAGAAACATAAGTAAATGAACACACATTTCATCTCCTTGATTTTCTTTACCTCCATTTAAATCTTCTGAATTAAATTCACACCCACTATCATGAAACATTTCCTGGCAACTGCAGTGATTCTTTTTCAAGGGAAGCATCCTTTTTGCCAAATTTATTTAGACAGTAAATCTGCACTGTGAAGTTGGCTTGGGGATTATTGTTGGTCTTGATGCCTTATTCAACATGAAGCCCTTTGGACTTCTGTTTTATATTCACCTGAGAGGAGAGACAGGTTTATGCTTCAGTGTCTGATCTGAGAGACATCAGTGCTGACAGTGAAATGCTCCCTCAGGACCTCACTGGCATGTTAGTCTAAATTTGTTGTATTTTTATTTGGAGTGGTCTCAAACCTTTGAACTCTGAGATGTGAGCGACACCCCTTGCATTGGCCAATAACCCTGAGATGAAATACTGTCTGCATTCTTTTCAGATTCTGAATCTTTTAAATAAAGCTTTCTCCTTTCTGTGAATCTTCTATTGCTTTCAGACAAGAGGCTGCTTACATCATGGAAGGAGGCCATTTGGCCCATCAAGTTGGTACTTACATTGACCCTTTCGAACACTATAGTTATATCTGTTTTTTTCTATTACCACCTGACAATCTATTCTGGCTCATAACTATTCACTGTGTTACGTGCATTTTCTTCATATCACTTTTGATGTGTTTTCTGCTCCTCTCTCCTCCGCTTTAAGACTAAACGGACTTCTTGTCTTCAGCCCATGAGCCTAATGTTTGGGTCCTAATATCACGAGTACCAGTTGGTGAGCCAGCTCTCAAGAAGTCTGGACATTTGACATCTAGATTTATTGCATTATTGTCTAGTCCTTATGGTGGAACTTTAATCATTATGACACAAATTCATTAAACTGGTAATTTTAATGGATTTAGTGTCTCTTAATAAATATTGACTTTCGGGTAGATTGAGCTCATCAGCCTGGGAAGGCAGTCCATCTAAGAGAGGGAAAACTTTGATTTCAAACCTCCGCTGCCTTGCGGCCATACCCGCTCATGGGAAAGACTTTGGGAGTAAACCCTGAGGACAAATCCGAAGCTGGAGTCCCTAAGACAGTCCGACGTTGCCTTCAACCTCGTTCTGGCAACTCCTGCGACGACACTGGTGCCAAGCTGTATTGGCCCTTGCCCTTCCCTTGGACAGCATCGGTGTTGTGGAGAGGGGAGACTTGCTGCAACGGCAACTGCAGGTTTTCCATACAACCTTGCCCAGGCCTGTGCACTGGAGAAGACTTTCCAGTTACCATTCCATGGTCTCGCGAGACTAACGGATGCCATACAAATATTGACTAACACTCACAAAATGCTGGAGGAGCTCAGCAAGTCAAACAGCATCTATGGAGTTGAATAAGCATTTGACGTTTCAGACCGACTTTTCATCAGGACTGGAAGGAAGGGTGCGGAAGCCAGAATAAGAAGGTGAGGGGAGGGTGAAGGAGTACAAAGCTGGCAGGTGATAGGTGTGAGCAGGTGAAGGGGAAGGTAGGTGAGTGAGGGATGGGGTATAATGTAAGGTGCTGGGAGATGATAGGTGGAAGAGACGAAAGGCTGAAGAAGAAGGAACCTAATAGGAGAGGGCCGTGGACTATGAAATAAATGGACCATGAAATAAAAAGGGGAACTAGACGGAGGTGATGAGCAGGTGAGGAGAAGGGAATGGAAAAAGAGAGAACAAAGAGGGAGGAGCAGTTACTGGGAGTCAGAGAAATCAATGTTCTTGCCATACAACTGGAGTCTACCTAATAATTATTCCCTGATTTGAATGAAACGTGCACTCTTCCCATATTAGTCTGACATTTCAAAGGACTTTGAAAAGTTCTGCCTCTAATGTTGCAAATAAGAAGCTGAAAACTTTATGGAATAAAGGAATCTTGACCATTGTAACTCAATAGCTGGCAAAAAAATTGGACAATAGAGCTCAAAACCAAATTCTCTTCCTGTGTGAACATGAACAAAACCAATGAGGAGAGCATAGCTGTCAAATCTCCATGCAGATATCCCTCTGGGTGAACTGAGACAATAAGTTATTAAATATACATAAAATTAGAAGTAATTTGCATTATACCCTAAGCTAAAATAAAAGCCTCAGATGCAAAAAAAAGTGCTTAAAAATTCAGTGTTCTTCCAGACCAATTGCAGGCAGGTTTGCTAGTGCTGTTGGGGAGAGATTAAACAAAGCTGCAGAGGGCTGGGAAATGGAGTGATAGGGCTGAGGATGGGGTATACGAGTTGATGCAGTGTGTGGTCGGTCTGTGTCAGGGTCCGGTCCGTAACCGCGTTCCGGGTTTTGATCCGGTCCAAGGGCTCCAGACTCCGGGTCCTGCAGTTGCCCCTCCCGTCACCCGTGATCTAGTTAGGACCCTCCTGGTTCAAGGAGGCACACCTGTAACTCATTGAGCTGCAGGTGTTTATAAGGGGTCTTGGGACTGGGACCAGGTGGGTGGTCGTTTTGTTCTGTTTTCTGTTTCTCCGCCGGCTCCGAACTCTTCTCTGCATTCTGTTATCCTGTCCGGGCTCTGATCTACTCTTCATCGTGCTTCTCTGCCCCGTACCAGTACTGCCAGGTTGGTCCTCTCCCCCACCCTTTCTTCCCATGCGTTGGTCCGGCTTCTCCGCTCGTTTGTTTTGTTCGCGTGGTTGCGCTGTCTGCCGGCCGTTTCCGAATTTCCCGTTATCATGACTGTTGTGTTGGTCACCCTGGACCTATGCCCGTTCTTATCTCTTGCCTCCGTCGGGCAGATCCGGCCGACCTGCTGCTGCCTGGCAGTGGTTCTGCCCGTTCCTACCCCTTGCCTCCGTCGGGCAGATCCGGCTGACCTGCCGCTGCCCGGCGGTGGTTCTGCCCGTTCCTATCCCTTGCCTCCGTCAGGCAGATCCGGCTGACCTGCCGCTGCCCGGCGGTGGTTCTGCCCGTTCCTACCCCTTGCCTCCGTCGGGCTGGCCCCGTCCTCCTCTTCCGCCCGAACTCCGGGATTGTGCCCCGCACACGCCTAGGGGTTCGTGCCTTGCCCAGGCCTCTGGTGTTTCCTCCTGGGGGGCGTCCCTACCTGGGATATATGCGGCCCGCCCAGGGAGGGCTCTTTGCCAGCTTATCTAGCCTGCCTGCCTGAACCTCGAGGACCTGCCTGCCTGAACCTCGAGGACCTGCCCACCTGAACCTCGAGGACCTGCCTGCCTGAACCCCGGGGACCTGTCTGCCTGAACCCCGGGGACCTGTCTGCCTGCCTGAACCCCGGGAGCCTGTCTACCTGAACTCGAACTCCAGGAGCCCGCTCCGCTCTGACTGCCTGAACTCCGGGAGCCCGCTCCGCTCTGCCTGCCTGACACTCTATCTACCTGAACCCCAGCTCTACCCTTAAATGCCATGGCATCCCCATCCTGTCCTCCCCCTAGTACTTCAGTGTCTGCGTCCTGCGTTTGGGTCCATCCAGCCCCTCCTGACAGTCTGTCAGGAAGGACATGCAGATGATAGGGCAAAATTGCGGTCAGTAAGATGGGGTAAAGTGTAACATGGGGTCAAAATCGAAAAGCGTGATGAATACTGGGCTGAAGGTACTGTATTTGAATGCACGCAGTATGCAGAATAAGTAGATGATTTTGTAGTGCAGTTAGAGATTTGCAGGTATGATGTGGCCATTGCTGAGATGTGGTTGAAAGAAAATTATAGAGTTTAACATCTAAGGATTTTGAAAGGACAGGCATGTAGGCAGAGAGACTGGGGAGGCTCTGTTGGTTAAAAATGAAATCAAATTCTTAGAAAGAGGTGACGAAGATGTAGACCACGGATTCAGCAGCACAGCAGATACAGCAATTGCAGTCGTGAATATGCACATGTCAGCTAATTATTATTTCATTGTCATAGTATTTAATTCTGTTCTTTTTGCCATAGTGCTTGTCAAGACTTGAGCAAAACACAGCAACGTTTCACTGCCTGTTTGCATTCGGCCTTGCCTGAGAAATTGGACTGTCGAGTCAACTGACTCTGATGACTAGCGGTATTCGTTTTATATTTAGTTATTCCTTTCAGCTGCAGTGTTGGCTTCATTTTCCATTTGAGAATTTTAGTTAACGGCTCTGTTTTGGCCTAGCGTTTATTGATCTATTTTCCCTCTAACTTTGTTCACATTAAAGTCTGTGAACTATTGACTCACTTCAGTGTCTTTTGCTCTGCACTTGGGCCATATTCGAACATAGTGACACCTTGTGGGTAGAGTTAAGAAACTGTAAGGATAAAAAATCCTGATGGGAATTATATACAGACCCGCAAACAGTAGCAAGGATGTGGAATATAAATTTCAATGGGAAATAGAAAAGGGCTGTAATAAGGGCAATGTTACTGTTGGATTTTGTGAATGAAACAAGTGAGGGTCATTTTACATACTTAACAAAAGCCTCAGCCCTTTACTTCCATTACAAACAAATCAAAAACAATCCCATTACACTGATGTCATTACATCAAATATAGTCTCTGAAAGTGAACACAACTCAATGATAGTGTTTGTGAATTATGTAAAACAGTTTATATTACGAACAATATGTAGCATCTGACACCTATTACATTACCATATATTACAATAATCATGGAGGATTTCAACATATACTGGAGGTAGATTGGGGAAATCTGGTTGGTGCTGGATCCCAAGAGGGAATTTGTAGAATGGCCACAAGATGGATTTTTAGAGCAGCTTGTAGTCAAGCCCACTTGGGGAAAGGCAATTCTGGACTGGGTATTATGTAGTGAACCAGAATTGATTAGGAAGCTTATGGTAAAGGAACCTTTGGGAGGCAGTGATCGTAATATGATAGAATTCACCCTACAGTTTGAGAGGGAGAAGATAAAGTTAGATAACTCAGTGTTACAGTGGAGTCAAGGGAATTACAGATGCATGAGAGAGGAGCTGGCCAAAACTAATTGGAAGGGGACTTTAGTAGGGAAGATGGCAGAACAGCAATAGCTGCAGATTCTGGGGGAAATTCGGAAGGCGCAGGATAGATATCTAACAAAGATGAAGCTGTATTCTAAATGGAGAATAAGACAACCATGGCTGAGAAAGGAAGTCAAAACCAGCATAAAAGCAAAAGAGAGGGCATAGAGTATAGCAAAAATTTGTGGGAAGTTAGAGGATTGGGAAAATTTTTAAAACCAACAGAAGGCAACTGATAAAAAAAATGAGAGAAAAGATGAAATGTGAAGATAAGCCAACCAATAATAGCAAAGAGAATATGAAATGTTATTTCAGATATATATAAAGCAAAAGTGAGGTAAGAGTGGATATTGGATTGCAGAAAAATGAAGCTGGAGAGATAGTAATGCAGGACAAATAAATAGCTGATAAATTAGTAAGTATTTTGTATCAGTGTTCACTGTGGAAGATTCTAGCTAATTGCCAGAAATTGCAGAGTGTTAAGGGCAGAAGTGAGTGTAGATGCTATCACTAAAGAAAAAGTGCTTGAAAAACTGAATGGTCTGAAGGTAAATATGTAAGTAACCTGGACCACATGGACTACACCCCAGCTTTCTAAAAGAGGTAGCTGAAGAGATTGCGGAAGCATTAGTAATGATCTTTTGATAATCATTAAATTTTGGAATGGCTCTAGAGGACTGCAAAATTGCAAAAGCCACTCCACTCTTTAAGAAGGGAGAGTGGAAGAAGAAAGGAAATTATGGATCAATTAGCCTTATTTTAGTGGTTGGGAAGATGTTCGATTCAATTATTAAGGAGGTTTTGGAATACTTGGAGGTGCATCATAAAGTACGCCAAAGTAAGCATTGTTTCCTTAAGGGGAAATCTTTCCTGACAAATCTGTTGGAGCTCTTTGAGAAAATAACAGGCTGAATAGACAAAGGAGAGTGGATATTGAATACTTGGATTTTCAGAAGGCCTTTGACAAGATGCCGCACATGAGGCTGCTTAATAAGAATTCTACGTACTATAGGAAAGATACTAGCATGGATAGAAGATTGCCTGATGGGCAGGAGGGAAAGAATTGGATAAAGGGGATGTATTCTGGTTGGCTGCTGATGACAAGTGGTGTTCCAAAGAGGTCAGTATCGGGACTGCTTCTTTTCATAATATATGTCAACGATTTCAGTGACAGAATTGATGGCTTTGTGACTAGTTTCCAGATGATACAAGGTAGATGGAGGGGACAGGTAGTGTTAACAAAGCAGAGAGTCTGCAGAAGGACTTGGACAGATTGGGAGAATGGGCAAAAAATTAGTAGATGGAATACACTTTAGTGAAGTGTATGGTCATGTACTTTGGTAAAAGGGATAAAGATATAGACAATATTCTAAATGTGGAGAAAATTTTAAAGTCTGAGGTGCAAAGAAACTTGGGAGTGCTTGTAAAACACAAACACAAGGAAATCTGCAGGTGCTGGAAATTCAAGCAATGCACACAAAATGCTGGTGGAACACAGCAGGCCAGGCAGCATCTATAGGAAGAAGTACAGTCAACATATCGGGCCGAGACCCTTCGTCAGGACAGACTCCTATGTCTCATGGTCTTAAGGAAATGCTCAAAATAGAGGCAGATTGACTTTTGGATAAGGAAATGAATGCTGTAGGATTGAGGCAAACTGTTACACTAATTAGGTATCTCTAAAGTGGAAGACTGTTCAGTTTGAGTACCTGGATAGTCCTATGTATATCTCAGTTGGGTTTAGAATCTTTTTGCTACCATCATCATGTCCTGAGAGGTAGCTTGCTTTACTGGACCATAAGCCCAGACGTAGGCCACTCTGCCCACCTAGCTCATTCCGGTGTTTATTCATCAGGCAGGTTTCCCACGTCTTTCTTTATCTCCTCAATGTCTGTCCAGAGCCTCTTATATATAGAATTATTTAGCTTTACTTTAAATGTATCCATACAGCTCTCCTAAACTACTGCATATTACAACAAACCACATATTTTTTCTGCACAAGAATATGGGAGGAAATAATTGATGAGAAAGACAAACTTAATATAGCCATTATTATGCGTATATTTTTTAGCAACTATATTGGAATGTTTGGTTAAATTGTTAGACTAGAATGAGACTAGAAAGTAGTCACAATAGGAAAGTTGATATGGGAATGTAATGGTCAGCGTAATGCTATTAAAGGGTCAGCTGTAAAATCAGCGTTCAATTCCACCTGCTGTTAGTAACCCACTTATACATTTCTCCCCATGTCCGTGTGGGTTTCAGCTGGGTGCTCTGGTTTCCTCCCACACTCCAAAACGTATAGGTTAGAGTTAGTGACATGTTGGCCTGCTACGATGACGTGGAACTGTGTCAACCCTTGCGGGCTTCCCAACACAATCCTCACTGATCTGATTTGACACAAAATGATATATTTTATCATAAGTTTTGATGTACATGTAACGAATAAAGCTAATTTTTAAGATATTTGGACTGTTAATTGGGAGATGCAGGTTCAAGTCCCACAACTGGGTATGATAAATCTAAGTATCTAACTCCATTAGGAGTACAACTAGTAGAGCTGCTCCTCACAGCTTCACTGACATCAATGTTATCCTGATCTCGTGAGACAGTGTGGAGTTTTTATGCTCTTCTTGTGTCCAAGGGTTTTCTTCAGGTGCTCTGGTTTCCTTTCATATCGCAATTATGCTTAGATTGGGAGGTTAATTAGCCCCTCTAAGCGGTTCTTAGTGTTATAGGTGGTGAGCAAGCCAAGGAACATTGAAGAGAGAAGAGATTATGGTGGGAATGGAATTAACAGGATTGATCTGAGAACAAAGACTTGATTAGTCATAAAGTTGTATAAAAATATGAAATATGAAGAACATTAAATGCCTTTCTTGGCATAGATAAGTTACAATGATAAGAAACTTTTTCCTGTGGCAGAGGTTCAAAGTTCAATGTTCAACATTCAAAGTAAATTTATTATCAAATTACTTATATTTCAATATATACTACATTGAGATTTGTTTTCTTGCAAGCATTTAAAGGAAAACAAATGAACGCAATAGAATTTATGAAAAACTATAATTAACAAACACTGGCAAAGCATGCAAATATTTATAAAAAGTAAATAAATAATACTGAGCTTTAGTCTTTGGAAGTAAGTCTATAGGCTGCGGAGTCAGTTTAGCAATGAGCTGAGTGAAGTTATTGAAGCTGGTTCAGAACCTGAACCTGACGGTATGGGACCTAAGGCTCTGGTACCTCCTGTCCAATAGTAGTTGCAAGAAGAGAGCATGGCCTGGATGATGGAGGTACATGATGAGTGCTGCTTTCTTATGGCAACGCTCCCTGTAAGTGTGCTCAGTGATGTGGACAGCTTAGCTGGGATCAATTGGGCTGTATCCACCCAGCATGTTTTGTAAACTTTTCTGTTCCCTGGCATTGGTGTTTCCATACCAGGCATGTCTAAGGTGCCTAAGAGTACAGATTTAAGGTGTGGAGTAAGAGTGTCTATTCAGAGGATGTTTGCAATTTGAAATGGACTTTTGGTGATGGAGGTAGGAACACTCACAACACTTAAAAAGCATCTGGATGGGCACTTTAATGACCAGGTCACAGGAGGCTATGGATCAATTGTGGGTCAATAAGATAAGCATCAATAAATGCATGATAAGTCACTGTAGAGATGGTGGATAAAAGGGTATCCCTCCATGCATCAGTGACTCATTGACCTGGGGTACTACTGGAATGTTGTATGAAAAGCCTGATAATGCTCTTCAGGATAAGAAATCTGACATTGTAAATCATGTGACATGTGTGCGAGGGCCTGTCCACACTGGCCAATGTGGATGTGGCTGGTAGGTGCTCTCTGAAATGGCCCAACAATGATCTACACATCTCAGTGTCAAATAAAGTTGAAAATAGGGATAATTGTGTGAGTGAATGTACTAAAAGCAGGTATAATTCTGAAATTATTATTATGTTGTTATTGTAGCGTCCTTATGATCATAGGCTGGAAATCAGGATTTGCAACATTCCATGAGAATCTGGAGCAGGTCACTTTGCACCTCATTCCTCTGGTACCATTTAAATGAAAAAGTTGAGTTTATTGTCATACGACAATAACGGTATGGCTTAGGCACAGCTCAAATGCCATCTAAAAATTTTCTGATGACTCAACACTATTAGTGGAATTTGAGTTGGTGATGAGAAGGTGTACAGGAGCAAGATAGAGCAGCTGGTTGAGTGGTGTCACAGCAACAACCTTGCGTCAACATCAGTAAGACCAAAGAATTGATTTTGGACTTCAGAAAGGGTAAGGTAAGGGAACACACACCAATCCTCATCAAAGGAGCAGAAGTGGAAAGGGTGAGGAATTTCAAATCCCTGGGTGTCAACATCTCTGAGAATCTGTCCTGGGCCCAACATATCAGAGCAATTACAAAGAAGGTACTTCAGTGGCTATATTTCATTAGGAGTTTGAGGAGATTTGGTATGTCACCCAAAACACATGCAATTTTCAACAGATGTACCGTGGAGAGCATTCTAATTGACTGCATCACCATCTGGTATGAGGGGGGTGGGGGCACTGCATAGGATCAAAATAAGCTGCAGAAAATTGTTAACTCATTCATCTCCATCATGGACACTAGCCTGCCCGGCATCCAGGACATCTTCAAGGAATGATTCCTCAAGAAGGCGACATCCATCACCTAGGACATACCCTCTTCTTATTTACTACCATCAGGGAGAAAGTACACAGAGCTTGAAGACACACACTCAAAGATTCAGGAGCAGCTTCTTCCCCTCTGCTATCAAATTTCTGAATGGACATTGAAATCATGAACACTAGCTCACTAATTTTTATTCTCTTATTGCACTGCTTATTTAATTTAACTTTTTAAATATATATACTTATTACTGCAGTTTATAGTTCTGATTATTATGTTTTGCAATGTACTGCTGCTGCAAACAGTGACATATTTCGTGACATATGCCTGTGATGTGATGTTAAACCTGATTTGGATTCTGATTTGCTCAAGTACATACATACGTGCAATGAAAAAGTTACTTGCAGTAGCATCACCCTAAAGCATATCAGAGACATAACATTCACAAGGAAAACATAAACTATACAGAGTCTTTACAAGAAAAAAACACAATTAGAACAAAAGAACAAAGTCCATTGTAGTGTGAAATCATCATGTTGTTGCTACACTGAAGTAATGATTAGAGTTCTGCCAGATCAAAGTAATGATTAGAGTTCTTCAGATCAAGAGCTAAATGGTTGAGGAGAAGCATCTTTTCCAGAACATGGTGGTATGAGACTTCAGACTTCTGTACTTTCAACTCAATGGTAACCACAAAGAGAGGGCATGGTCTAGATGTTGTAAAGACCACTGCTGCCTCTTTATTTTCTGCACCACTTTGCTCTGATAATCTGATACCCCAAATTCCCTTAATATTCCAAAATCTTAAATATACTTAGTGACTGTGCCTGCACAGCCCTCTTGGGGCAGAGAATTTTAAAGATTCATCCCACTCTGAGTGAAAAAACTTCTCCTCCTGAACAGCTGACCTGTTGTCTTGAGATGTTGACCCCTGGTTGCCCCAGCCAGCTTTGCATTGACCGTGTTAAGTTTTGGAGTGGTTCTGTGCATTTCAATTACATCACCTGTGGCTGGAATACAAAAATAAGGAAGCTTCTGCACTTATACAGGAGGTTGTTGGGATCCAGAGCAGGGCTTGCATTATACTTTGGTAAGAAACAATCAATACCAGTAGACTAAATTGTGAATCTTAGACATATGAGCTTACTGGTAAGAAATTTAAGTTATCTGGACCCTGCAATCAAATCTGCAGTATATTGTGCAGCTTAAGGTTCAAGGACAGTTTCTATTCTGCTGTTATAGTACTATTAAACATTTTCCTAACACAATCAGATGGACTTGACCTCACAATCTACCTCATTGTGATCTTACATCTTATTATTTACCTGCACCACACTTTCTCTGTAGCTGTTACACTTTATCATGTGTTACTGTTTTACCTTGTTCTACCTCAATGCACTGTGTAATGATCTGATCTGTACGAACAGTATGCAAGACAAGTTTTCCAATGTTTCAATGCCCATGACAATAATAAACTAATGCCAGTTCCTTTGGTCTCATTTCCTGGGGAAAAATACACTTCATTATGGTCAAAACAGTCGCAGTATTTCTATACTTAGGTTTTATTCAAGAATCAAATGTTTGAAGGGAAATAGCTGTTTTTGAACCTGGTGATGTGGGACTTCAGGCTTCAGTTATCTCCTGCCCGATGGTAGCTGTGAGAAGATGGCATAACCCAGATGAAGAGGATTTTTGATGGGGAGGGATGTACCCATGATGCATTGGGCTGAGTCCTCTACTCAGCTAACAACTTTGAACAATTTTATGCTTTTTCACTTCTGTACCAGCCTATGATGCAACCAGTCAGGTTTCTTTCAACAGTACATTGATTCCACAATGAGGAGGAGAGCACCGTGATGTAAAGAGGAAGTGAACAGAAGCCTATCATTTGAGTGTCTGCAAGTAACATCCTTTTCCCCGTGACTATTTATCATCTTTCTGAGTGATATGACGGATTCCTCAAATATATAGAATCTTCTTTTTCTCAATCTAAACTTTTGGAAAATAAAACCTTTCTTTTGAATTCTAAGCTACAAGGTGCCTTGGTTAGTATACAAATAGTCTGCTGTCACTCTCTATTTCCAATTTTAATAGCAATGGTAGGTAATCCCTTCTTCCTCTCTTGAAACCTGCCCAGGTTAGGTAAAACACATCAGATTTCAGTCAGGGCTCTTAAAAATTTCTTAAACAAGAATCATGCTGTATATAAAATCACATAAATGCAATCAAATGAATTAATATAAAATATTATAATATAAACTCAGTGTTCACTTTATTAGGAACAGGTGTGGGACCCAGTGTGGTCCTCAGCATCTGTAACCCATCCACTTCAAGGTTCAACGTGTTGTGCATTCAGAGATGCTCTTTTGCCCCCTTCCTATCAATTGGAACCAGTTTGGCCAGTCTTATCCGACTATTACCATTACATTTCTTCCCCATTCTGATGCTTGCACTAAACAACAACTGAACCTGTTGACCATACTTTTATGCATTAAGTTGCTGCCACATGATTATCTGATTAAATATTTGCATTAATGGGGTGTACAAATGTACCTAATAAAGTAGCCACTGAGCGTATGTAACAGAACACTACAAAATACCCTACACTAATTTGACTCCAAACACAGACTCAACACTGTGCAGTTTTAACTCTTGATTGTACCCGTAACTAACTCACTTTTCTCTCATGCCGACTCTGAATGTAGCTCACTGTTATGATCACTCTAACAAGACCAGTCCATCTCTTCAAGCAATTATCCCTGTCCATAGTTTCCTTGCAGGACCAAATTTCTCCCAGAATATCCCTTCTTAAAAATGTCCAGTACAACCTTGATTGATTCAAACTTCCCTGGATCAACTGTAGTGTCTGTGTCCAGTCTAGTTTGTAAAGTTCATGATTTAACATCCTTGTCATCAGTTTTCACAGAAAAGTTCTGGTGACGAGGATGAACTCGCCATTTGTCAGCACCTTGAAAAAATTTACTTCAATGAATTACTTTATTTATCCGTTAACTTGTGAATCCTATGGACCATCATACCATGAAAGGTCTGTGGAGAAACCATATAAATAAATTCTATTGCAGTGTTAGTCCTCATTGAAACCTTTTGAATATTATAAGGGTGAGATATAGAGTGGTCATGGAAAGGTTATTTCCAACAAGTCGGCCATGATATAATGGCAGAGCACACTGGACGGGCATAATTCTGCCCCTATGTCTTATGGTTTAAGTCTCTGGATGAACTGTTATGTTTTAGATCATTCAAATTGCAGTCAATTTCTAAAGCTTCTTAAAAGCTCTGGCCATTCCTTATGTCATGATGAGATAGGAAATGTGGTCGCCTTTAAGCACGATGGCCAAAATTGCTGCTTGACCTCTGTAATGTTGGCTTAGTTTGAGTTAATTGTGTTCATGCTGCAGGCTTGTCTACAGCGGATGCTGCTTGACTTACGTTTTTACAGTTTGCATTTTAGTGCCGTGCTGCTCTTCATTTTTAGTCTGCTTTCAGCCGACGTTTAATTTCAGTTGGTCTTTGGCAGTGCGCCTCCCAGGAGTGTGTGCGCACCTGACCCCTCACACTCAGAGGCACTGACCTCTTTGTTTGTAAAGCACTCATCCTCATCTGTACACTTGCACATCAAAGACCCAGCCGAGGACAACATTCAGAGCTGGCACCAGAGGGAAAGGATGATGAGCTTTGACAGGTTTCAGCCGGGCTATTCATACAGGGCACAACCTCGGGAAAGAGTCTGAAAACAACTCATCTGTGCTATCACATCTGCCGGAGGAGCTTGAAGTTCCACTTGTCTGATTCCCAGCCTGAAAAGCTTTACCAAGGCAACTGAAAAATTAACCTTCTGCCATGATGACATTTACATTTGTTTGCTGACCCTGTATTTCTTTTGCTTCAGAGTGTATTTCAAAAACTGGATCTGTCCCACGGTAGGAATGAGGTAGATCATTGAACCTAGAACAGTACAGCACAGTATGGGTAGAGTATATAGGGTGGACATGGAGGAGATGTTTCTGAAAGTGTGGGAGTCTAGGATTAGAGGGCACATCTTCAGAATACAAGGCTATCCCCTACAACCTCCGAGTACTAGGGCAACCCTTTAGAACATAGATGAGGAGGGATTTCCATAGCCAGCGGGTGGTGACTCTGTGGAATAGATTGCCATGGATGGCTGTGGAGGACAAGTTATTGGTATATTTGAAATGGAAGTCAATAGGTTCTTGATTAGAAAGGGCATTATAGGTTACAGGGAGAAGGCAGGAGAATGGGTTTGAGAGGGAAGATAAATCAACCATGATGGGCTGATTGGCCTAAATCTTCTCCTATGTCTTATAAAACTGGTCCGTGATAAATATGACCCTTCCCTCCTACACAGCCCATAATCCTCCATTTTTCTTACATTGAAGAGTTTCTTAGAATATCCCTGTTGCATCAGCCTCCACCATCATTCCCAGCAATACATTCCAAGCACCCACCATTCTGTGCGTAAAAAACTAATCTCTGACATCTCCACTAAACTTTCCTCCAAGTTGAATGATAGACCTGTAATTTTGCGTTTGAAACAAAACAGGTATTTTCTAAGCAATTCAGCTATCTTAATTTCAACACTTGGGTCTGAAAAAGACACAATTATCCTGTTGATCTGGTGACAGGCCTGTTTTGAGATTGAATATTTTTAAACTATTTTTCTGTAGCTACGAGTTATGGAAAATGAAATTGCTCAATTTAAGGACTGTGTATAAAAGCACAGGGCATTTATACACATCCTTAAAAGATGACAGTTGAAAAATTGTTCAATTTATAATGTTCCTGCAAAGACTATAAATAACGACAATTTCATTAGCCAGATGAGTATTGGTAAACTTCATAGTCTCAAAATGTTTAAGATGTTACTAGATCTGGGTATTCAACAGAGGTTTATCCTCAAGGAACGGTCTCTTCTCTGTCCTCTTCCTCCCTCCCTTTTTTCACCTGATGTTGCGCAGGTGGAAAATGGTGGATTCTCAGGATATTGTAAGCAATGAGATGTCCACCAGTGGAATGAATTGTGAGGTACTTTTTGAAGTGATGCAGCCAATGGAATTTCATCAGTATCTCTTGGACCACCCCTTGCTCCCCCCCCCCCCCCCCGCCCCACTGGCACTGTCTGAATGACCAATAGCATTGACTTGAGTGAGGAGTCAAGGATAGAGGAGGTGATTCAAGAACCCAAGAGACATCCAGCTGTTCAGCATGGTGCCTGAAATAGGGCAGGGCATTGGTGACCTTATAAGGCATTGGTCGGACAACGTTTGGAGTATTGTGAGCAGTTTTAGACTCCATATCTGAAAAAGGCTACACTAGCACTGGTGAGGTTTATGACAATGGTTCCTGGGAATGATGGGTTTGGGCCTGTACTCACTATAGTTTAGAAGAATAATGGGGGAGGGTCTCACTGAAACCTATTAAATATTAAAAGACCTAGATAGTGTGGACATGGAGAGATTGTTTCCAAATAGCTACAGAGTCTAGGACAAGAGGGCACAGCCTCAGAATACAAGGATGTCCATGTAGAACATAGATGAGGAGGAATTTCTTTAGCCAGAGGGTAGTGAATCTGTAGAATTCATTTCCATAGATGGCTATAGAGGCTAAGTCATTCAGTACACTTAAAATGGAAGTTAATAGGTTCTTGATTAGTAAGCGCATGGAAAGTAACAAGGAGAAGACAGGAGAATGGGGTTGAGAGAGAAAATAAATCAGTCATGATGGAATGGCGGAGCAGACTCAATGGGCTGAATGGACAATTTCTGCTCCTACGTCTTATGGTCCTATGCCTCAAAAAGAAGGTGCATGCATACCTCCCGGGTGCATGGACTAAACGATTCATAGTTGGTTGTCATACACTTTCTGAATGTAGGAGTACTATATCTATTGGTTTATCCAAAGTTTGAGCTTTGAACTACAGTCAGTGATTCCTTCAATCCTTACAAATCCACTCCTTCTGGAGTGGAATAGCAACTTCTGTTCTTTGAATGGAGATCTTCAGCAACCTTCCCAGCTGAGATGGGGAAGTCAAACTGAATGCCCTGGAGACTTAGAATCAAAATATAGTTTATTATCACTGACACATGTCATAAAATTTGTTAATTGGTGACAGCAGTACAGTGCCAGACATAAAAATTACTCTAAGTTACATCAAATATATAAATTATCAATAAACACACAAATTAAATACTGAAAAAAAGAATTAGTGATGTATTGTTGATGAATTCATGGACCATTCTGATGGTGAAGAGGAAACGTTGTTCCTCGAACATTTGAGTGTGAGACTTTGGATTCTTGCGCCTCTTCCCTGATGGTAGCAATGAAAGGAGGGTATGTCCCAGATGGTGAGAATCCTTCAAACTCAGAGTTACATTGAGCTTCAACATTATGGCTCAAAAACAATAAACATTAATGTTCCTGGATGTAGAGAATTCAGAATACACAAAGAAGGGAAAAAGTGTGATATATAGACTGTTTGAAGAGACATTGTCCTTGAAAGGCCAAAGGAAGAATACATTTGGTTAGAGTTGGGAAATACAAATGGGTAGTATCTTAAAATATCGAAGTATTTTCTTGGCTTCAAGATGGTGATGTGAATGAGCATTTAGTGTCATAGACTGATCCAAACTTGAAACAAGTCCTTTCGCAAATCAAATTTGACCATCAAATACTTCTTTGCATTAATCATATCCTATTCCATTTTATTCTGCCCAAATTCCCATCAACTCTTAGGTTCCTCCAGTCACTTGAACAACAGACACAATTTACAATTCCCAATTAATCTATCGACCCATCTGTCCTTTGGATGTGGAGGTATTCTCGAGCAGCAGGAGGTACCCCACAAGGTCAAATAAAGAGTGCGCACCAGAGGTCAGGATTGAACCAAGGTCACTAGAACTATGAGGCAGCAGCTCTACGAGTTGAGTTACTATCCCACCCTACTCCTGAAAGGAAATTAGAGGCATACAAAAATGAAAAGAGTACTAGTGTTTGATAGATCACTCCCCTTAAAATAGATAAGAAGAGCAAAGGGAAAAGGGGAAAGGGTTTCTGAATTGAGAAGTTAAGTCCTGACATCTAGTTAAGTCCTTAAGTCATCTAGTCCTGACGAAGGGTCTTGGCCTGAAACGTCGACAGTGCTTCTCCCTATAGATGCTGCCTGGCCTGCTGTGTTCCACCAGCATTTTATGTGTGTTGCAAGGGTTTCTGAATAGGTTTTCAGGAGAAATTTCTTAATACATATGCTTTTGGACCATTTATGAAGAAGGACCTGGATCCGGAGCTAGAGAATAGAATGGCTAAGTGGACAAAATGGTAGCAGTCACAGTCAAAGTAAGTTTATTACAAAATGTGTATACAATTGTGTATATGTTCATGGTCTTCTGCTGCTGTAGTCTATTCACTTCAAGGTTTGATGTGTTGTCCATTCAGAGATGCTTTTTTGTGCACCACTGCTGTAACATGTGTTTATTTGAGGTACTGTTGCCTTCCTGTCAGCTTGAACCAATCTGGCATCTGGCCATTCTCCTCTGACCTATCTCATTAACAAGGCTTTTCCCCCCACAGAACCACCAGCCACTCAATGGCTTTTGATTTTTTCACTATACTCTGTAAACCCTAGAGAAAATTCTAGGAGATCAGCAGTTTCTGAGATACTTAAACCACACTGTCCAGCACCAGCAATTATTCCATGGTCAAAGTCACTTAGACCATGTTTCTTCCCCATTCTGATGTTTTGACAAGAATTGAGCCTCTTGTCCATGTTTGTATGCCCTTATGCATTGAGTTGCTGCCACATGATTGGTTTATTAGATATTTGCATTTATGAGCAGGTTGATAACATAGCCACTAAGTGGATGTCACTGTATACTACCTTGAGATTCTTTTTCTTTTCAAGCCTACAGGAAAACAAAGAAGTACAATGGAATTTATGAAAAACTGTACATAAACAAAGATCAACAAAAGAAACAGCAAAAGAACAATAATATTGAAATAAGTAAATAAATTATCCAGAGAACATGAGTTGTAGAGTCCATGAAAGTGAGTCAATCAGTTGTGGATCAGTTCAGCATTGAGGTGAGAAGTTATCCAGGCTGATTCAGGAGTCTGATGGTTGAACTGTTCCTGAATCTGGGCTGTACCTCCTTCCAGGTGGTAGATTCAAGAAGAAAACATGGCCTAGATGGTGTGGGTCCTTAATAATGGATGCTGCTTTCTTGCTGATGTGCTTTTTGGAGATGAACTCAGCAGTGAAGAGGGCATTTCCTGTGATGGACTTGGGCTGCATCCATCAATTTTTATAGACTATTCTGTTCCTGGGCAATGGTGTTTCTGACCACCTAGGGAAAAGGGATCATTGCACTGTAAGGTTTTTTCAGTAACAGGGAAAAGCAAGAGTTCACCTAAAGTAGACATTTTATATTGGAAGAGAGTGAACTGCAATAGAATAGGAGGGCGTTCTGCTGGGGCACAATAAAACCAACCACTGATAAGATCAACTTTATCAAAACAAAAGGTAATCTTTGAGCTGTCTTTCAAGACTTTTTTTTAATATTCATTTTTGGGTTCTGGATGTCACAGACATTTATTATCTATCCCCAGCTACATTCCTACAAGAAGGAAAGGGAGGGAAATCATGGCCAGGGTGAGAGATAATAAGAACAAAATAATAAGAACACAAGAGATTCTTCAGATACTGGAAATTTTTAGGGACACACACACACACAAAATGCTGGAGGAATTCAGCAGGTCAGGCAGCATCTCTGGAGAGGAATGAGCAGTTAACATTTATGGCTGAGACCCTTCATCAGGACTGAAATAGGAAAGGGCAAAGAAGCCAGAATAAGAAGAAGGAAGAGAAATTTACAAAAAAAAATGTATGATACAAAGTTGGAAACATTATGTTGAGAGAGAGGTATGTAAGACTGACAAAAAGAAAGTAGGAGGAATTTATATTAGGGAGAACACATAAGTGTAAATAAACACAAGTCTTGCAAGTATATGACAAAAGATGGGGTGGGATACATTAGCGAAAAAGAAGGTGATATACTGTAAGCTTAGAAATACGGGGCAAGGCTGATATATTTACTGAGCACTTGGTATCAACTCTTCGCTGTGAAAGACTATGGTAAAATATTGTAGAAATAAAGTATGATAAATGGACTTTAGTGGATATAAATTGGCATGAAGAGTCTTAGACAGTGCTACATAAAAGGCTAGCTAATAAAATTAAGGTGCATGGATCAGAAGGGTCAGCATTGGTTTGGAAAAAGGAACTGGATTATGGCCAGAAAGCAGTGAGATGTGATAAGTGGTTGTTTTTCACACTGGATCTGATAGAGAGTGGTGTTCCCCATGGGAGAGTGCTGGTGACACTTCCAGGTTGATACAAATAAATGGCTTGCATATTGGAATGCAGAGGGACTTTGCAAAATTTGTCAACGAAAATAAGTTTGGAAGTGCTGGCCAAAGTGATACCATTAGAGCTTGGAGAGCAGGACTGAGTGACAAATGACTTGGGCAAGATTAAATGTAGTGAAGTGTGAGCTGATGCTCTTTGGGAGAAGGAATCATAGTCTTCAGCATAGCAGAGGCTGATTTCCATGATGGACTGTACCCCATTCAAAACTCTGCTACTTCTTGCTTTGTGTGGGGCAGTTGCTAGATCAAGCTACAATGCATCTGGATAGGGTGCTCTTGCAGCTAGTAGAGGGGCTGCCTCACAGTCCCGGTGACCAGGGTTCAATCCTTCTAATAGGGACAGTTGTATCGAAGCCAACTTTAGTGATTTAATTAAATTCAATCAAGCTGACCTGACCTGTCTCTCCAGATATCAATTCAGTCATCATCTTTCTTCAGAGAATGAAATTATGCTTCAAGGGATTTTCATAAGCAGAAGGCAGAGGTTGTGCAGTTACGCTTTCAGAACTTAAGTTCACGGACAGCATGATGCCATTGGGTGTATTTACAAGCACTGAGCTTCTTCTGACTGTTTTGACTGCAATGAAAGACTGTCAGAGGTTGTAAACAAAATCATGCACCTCTAGACGCAACACACCCAAAATGCTGGTGGAACACAGCAGGCCAGGCAGTATCTATAAGCATATAAGCATCTATAAGGAGAAGCACTGTCGACGTTTCGGGCCTTCGTCCTGACGAAGGGTCTTGGCCCGAAACGTCGACAGAGCTTCTCCTTATAGATGCTGCCTGGCCTGCTGTGTTCCACCAGCATTTTGTGTGTGTTGTTTGAATTTCCAGCATCTGCAAATTTCCTCATGTTTGACCTGTAGACGCATTTCACATGAATGTGTCATATTTCACAGATATGTTTCCTTCCTCTTATTATTTTCAATTTTGCAGTGATTCTGGATTTAAAGGGGTTTTACAGAAGGATATGGCCCACTGGAAAGGTCCAGCCTCCTTGCGTGACATCCTGTGGTGAGATCAAGAGATGCTTCACTCCGCTGAGAGGCAATTGGCACTATAGGATTCAGCAGGTATTACCAATGCAATCTTAGACTTGGTTTAAAATGGGCAGAGGAAAGTCATTCATGCAGGATATATACTGGATATCAATATGAATTAAATTGTAATGATTAATAAAAACTTAGAGAGAAAAAAGGACAACAATTAAATACTAAACAACTAAATTACTAACTCATTAATTCACAGTTAATGTTAGAGCTCAGATCTGATTCAGACACAGGTCCAAGTGTATTAAGCATAGTTCAATAACTATTAATCTACCCACTCCATCTGCTCCAGTAGCAGCCCCAGTTGTCTAATACCACACATTCTGTGACACTTTTCTGTAGAATTAAGGGACACCTGTCCCATGTCTTGAAGAAAATGTAGATATTCCTGGATTCTGTAAAGTTGTCCCATTTTCAGGAAATGGGCTTAATCAGCAAGCTTAGAACCTATCTGCATACATTGAGAATCTGGTGAAGGTGCTCCCACTGTATTGGGTAGGAAGCACCAGAGAGCTGACCCAATGCTGAGAATGATGTTTCCCAAGCTGAGATGATACATGATTTTCCGGGGACTGTGGAACCAATCTCCTCATCCTTCTCAGCTGAGGAGGTTGCAGTTTTGGAGGGCTCCTCTGAAGAAACTTTCTGACAGTCACAGTTTGGCCTGAGGACCATTCAGGAAAGGCATTAGTGCACATGTTTCTGTTAGCAGTGATATGAAAGACTCCAATGAATGTTGGCTACAAAATTAAGGGATCCATGCAATGCAAACTGGGTTGCCACCAGATATCCATTCAGAGGATACCTGCCGTTCAGCAAAACTAGTCAAATTGACAAGTATTTAGAAACCTGAGCCACAGATTCAGAATTGTAAGTTCAAATCCCACAATGGCAGCTGGTGAACTCAAATTCAAGTAATGAAGAATATCTGGGATGTGATAACTATGAAACTAAAAGATTGTCATAAACATTGAAATTGCTCACTATTGTCCTTCAGGGAAGGAAATCTGCGATCTTTACCCTGGTCTGGACTACATCTCATATGGTTAAAACTTTGCTGCCTTCTTTATTCAGGGATAGTTAAGAGTAGGCAATAAATACAGTGTATTTATTGGTTTTATGGGCTTTGCCTGTGACATCAAGATGTTATCAATAATTTTTAAAAAATCTAATCACAGTTAGAATTTCTCTCGTAGGAAACTAAGAAGTATGAAGCAAAATAAGAAAAATATCTCAAGATTTTTTATAGAGCACCAAATAGCTGTTAGAGTGTAGACAATAGGTGCAGGAGTAGGCCTTTCAGCCCTTCGAACCAGCAGCGCCATTCAAAGTGACCATGGCTGATCATCCACAATCAGTACCCCGTTTCTGCCTTCTATGCATGTATGATATATGCAGAAGGTTAAAAAATTAAAAAAAATTGAAAATAATAACATTTTTTGTTATTTTATAATCTACTGGTCTGGAAATCTTATCATGTGGTACATTATTTAGACCATAAGACCACAAAACACAGGAGCAGAATTAAGTCATTTGGCCCATTGAGTCTACTCCACCATTCCATCATGGCTGATTTATTATCCCTCTCAACCACATTCTCCTGCCTTCTGCCGGTAGAATACCACCCTCTGCCTTCTGTGGGTAAACCAAACCTGAATCCATTCAGCCTAGTTTCCCTGGATTACATGCCTGGAGACTTGCTGGATGAGCCTACCAGGGAACCTGATACTTCTGTGTAATAATGGCAAGGATAAAACCTGTTGAGATAACTGATTTCATTCTATAGCAAGAAAGAAAAAGTTGCTCACTGATGTCACATTATCAACCTTGAACACCCTGTGACACTTGGCTTTTTTGTCATAATTCCCTCTATCTCTCAACCATACCATTTTATGTGATATAATATGATGAAGTAAGAGTGAGCTTAATACCACTTTGGTTCCTAAAGTGCTCAAATAAGAATGAAGCTGAGGACTATTGTGCATGGCTATCTCTTCTAGGAAGTCAAGATTAATCCATCAATAACATGCTCTGTTCCAAAGATGAGAAGTTTTGATTCCTTTCCCACACAATGGTGTGGACATGTTGGAAAAGCCCATTTAACCATTTAAAGCTCTGCAATCCTAATAAATCATACATCTGCCTTCAAGGTCTCCTCGTGTATTATTTTTCTCATACTCCCCTTTGACATTCACTCCATCGTGACTATGCAGCTGCTGGAGCAAATCTCCAGTTCACCAAAGGAGGTAAATTTTATTCTGTGTGGTAAATTATGCATCAACCATTCCCACCCACCATCTCCCAGGCTCTGTCTCCTCAGCAATGAAGTGGAAGGTTATCTTTGGCAAACAACACAGCTGAAAGAAAGAGTGAAGGGCAAGAAGTAAGATGGAATTAAGCAAGTTTGCTCCTCCCCAGAACGTGAAGAAAGCTGATCGCCTACTTGTTTATTTTGTGAAATTTCATTATATCATTTTAATGCTTCCTATGTCTAAAGTTGCTTGCATTGTGCAATTTGAAATAATTAAGCCTGATATATTCCATATTTATATGATTAAGATCCTATTATCAAGATATATAATTTTAATTAATATAATGAGTCTTCTAAGTATGGGTTTTTAATTGGTTGATTTATTTATGTATTATTACCCCTCCTGGTTAATGAGGAAATGGTTGCAGCTTAGATTAAGTCAAGCTGAGTTTATTGTCATATGCACAATTAGAGTGAGGTACAGGTACAATGAAAAACTTGTTTGCAGCAGCATCACAGGCATGTGGGTTCAAACAACCACACACAGAATGAATAAATTATACAAGACAGTGAGGGAGAGAAAGACTGTGCAAAATAAAACATTGGTGTAAAAAATACACAATCAGATACAAGTCCACGGCAGCTCATTGTGTTGCATTGCTGAGGTAGGTATAGGGTTGTGCAGGTCAAGAAAGTCTAGACACAACAATAGACTGAAGGAAATTTAGGGACTTAACTGACTGGGTCATGATGAAGAAAGGATTCCTAATTCCCATGGCATGAAAGGGACAGAAGCCTTTCTTCATCACAGTGTTTTCTTCACAAATGGCTTACATGGCACATTATGCAGATGGGCAAAATGTCCATTTGGAATCTGATAAATTAAAGTCTCATAATTAATAAGACTCGTTGAGTGCTATCTGAATGAACACACACTGGTAAATCATTTCACTTCCCACAGATTAATGTGCTCAAGTTATTCAATCTACAATCATTAAATCATAGGGCCTGACAATACAGGGTCCATCTTTCAATAAGACATGCCAGAGGATATGCCTGTAACTCTGCCTATTCCAGAGGAGGAGAATATTACTGGATGGTAGTAAAGAGATAATCTGATTACCTTAGAATACCCCTGAGGACTGTACCCCACAGGAGAGTTATACAGAGAAATTGCAGAGAAATAGGCTATTCAGCCCACCATCAATCCAATTTACACTAAGTGCACATTAATCCCCATATTTTAGTTACTCTGAGTTCCCAGATTCCACCACTCACCAACACACAAGAAGCAATTAACCTACCGATCTGTTCATCTTTAGGAGAGGAGAGGAAACCAGCGTGAGAAAATTATCTGGAAGGCGATCGGCTGCTCACACATCACTTGAGTTTGATATTCATCTGACAAGGACCCATACAAAGAGGTAACAGTAGTCTCTCATCACTACTCCCTCCTGGAAACCTTAACTCCTGTTTTCAGTTCCATCTAAAACATGTTTTCCAGAAATTGTCAATAGCTACAAAAAAGCTTGAGTAAAGCAGTCTTCATCCACCAATACTGTGTGAATCATACAAGAGAATAAAATAAGACTAAACTAGAGAACCTGGCTCAGTTCACCATGGAGTAAAGAAGCTTGAAAGAAGATCCATAGAGCTGTAGAAGATCTTGATGTGCTTAGATAGGAGATTCCATAGAGCTGTAGAAGATTTTGACCTGCTTAGGTAGGAGATTCCATAGAGCTGTAGCAGATCTTAACGTGTTTAGGTAGGAGATTCCATAGAGCTGTAGCAGATCTTGACGTGTTTAGGTAGGAGATTCCATAGAGCTGTAGAAGATCTCTTTTTTATTATTATTTATTTATTAAATTTTAGAAATTACAAGGAATAAATGTGATAATAAAATAGTAAGAAAAATAATGTTGACCCTCCTCCCTCCCCTTAACCCTTATCTAAAGAAAAGAAAGAAAAAGAAAGAAAGAAAGAAGAAAAAGATTGCCTGGATATCGGAGGACCCCCACATGCTCCATGGAGTTCAAAATAATTTTGATATTTATTTTTACTTTCCCCAGTTACTATGATTTTATCTTCAAAGGACCTGTGTATTTAATCCTATCTTTTGTAAGTATGGGAGCCAAATTTTCAAAAATATATCATATTCATTTCTTAGATTATATGTAATTTTTTCAAATGGAATACAACTATGTATTTCATTATTCCAATGATCCATAGTTAAATATAAATCAGATTTCCAACTAACTGCGATAACTTTTTTGGCTACTGCCAATGCAATTTTTATAAATTGCATTGGCAGTATAAATTTATAAAGCCTATTTACAAGAAAAGTTGGGACAAACAATGTTGATGCCAAAACCTAGTGAAGTAGAAATATTAATTCAGAAAGGAAAAATTAAAAATTTTATATCTTGTATGTATAACTTGATTCAAAAGCAAACAATTAAGTTAGGAATTCATAAATCTAGGCAAAAATGGGAATCTGATCTGAATGTTAAAATTGATGGAAAAAATTGGTCAAGATTATGTTCTGATAGTATGAGAAATACAATAAATGTTTGACTTAGATTAATACAATATAATTTTTTACATCAATTATATATAACACCACAGAAAATAAATAGATTTAATTTAAGTATGTCTGACCAATGTTTTCGATGTAGTCAAGAAATTGGTACTTTTTTACATTCTACCTGGTCCTGTTTTAAAATTCAACCATTTTGGATAAATTTAAGACTTTTATTGGAACAAATTATTGGAGTACAACTCCCACATAGTCCATTATTATTTTTATTAGGAGACATTGAAGGGACAATACCGAAACTTAAATTGAACAAGTATCAGCTGTAGAAGATCTTGCCATGTTTAGGTAGGAGATTCCATAGAGCTGTGGAAGATCTTGACATGTTTAGGTAGGAGATTCCATAGAGCTGTAGAAGATCTTGCCATGTTTAGGTAGGAGATTCCATAGAGCTGTGGAAGATCTTGACATGTTTAGGTAGGAGATTCCATAGAGCTGTGGAAGATCTTGACATGTTTAGGTAGGAGATTCCATAGAGCTGTAGAAGATCTTGCCATGTTTAGGTAGGAGATTCCATAGAGCTGTGGAAGATCTTGACATGTTTAGGTAGGAGATTCCATAGAGCTGTAGAAGATCTTGCCATGTTTAGGTAGGAGATTCCATAGAGCTGTGGAAGATCTTGACATGTTTAGGTAGGAGATTCCATAGAGCTGTAGAAGATTTTGACCTGTTTAGGTAGGAGATTCCATAGAGCTGTAGAAGATCTTGCCATGTTTAGGTAGGAGATTCCATAGAGCTGTGGAAGATCTTGACATGTTTAGGTAGGAGATTCCATAGAGCTGTAGAAGATCTTGCCATGTTTAGGTAGGAGATTCCATAGAGCTGTGGAAGATCTTGACATGTTTAGGTAGGAGATTCCATAGAGCTGTAGAAGATCTTGCCATGTTTAGGTAGGAGATTCCATAGAGCTGTGGAAGATCTTGACATGTTTAGGTAGGAGATTCCATAGAGCTGTAGAAGATTTTGACCTGTTTAGGTAGGAGATTCCATAGAGCTGTAGAAGATCTTGACATGTTTAGATAGGAGATTCTATAGAGCTGTAGAAGATTTTGACCTGTTTAGGTAGGAGATTCCATAGAGCTGTAGCAGATCTTGACTTATTTAGCTAGGTAGGGTAGATAGAAGCTGTAAGGGTGAGAAGATAACTTTAGGACCCAAAGGCAAAGATTAAAATTTTAGTGAAGGAAGATGTGAGAAAAATGTTTATACTGGGATAGTGTAAGATACTAAAAACAGAAGAAATCAGCATCTTCAAAGGGGTATTGGATAGGCTCTTGAGAGAATTCAGGGAAAAAGATAAGTGAGTGGTGAATGGGACTATCCGGCTCGCTTTACCAGAAGAAACAATGATGATGTGATGGATGAATGGCATCTTCTGGGCCATTATAATAATATTATCAATTTTCTTACTTGCAAAATAATTCTCTGCATCAAATGGCCAATCAGTCCTGATGGTTCACAATTACAGAGAGGTAGGAAATACCTTGTTTCATCATTATCCCCTGTGCTCATGAGGATTCCTTAGCATACATAAAGGAATCATTCAGTCCGAACAAGCAGATTCTACAAAGTCTAAAGCAACACACAAAATGCTAGAGGAACTCAGCAGGTCAGGTAGCATCTATGGAGGGAGATGGATAATTGACACTTCGAGTTCAGACATTCATACCCTCTTTCATTAAAGTTACATCAGCACCTGGTATGGCGGCTCCAATGCACAGGATTGGGAGAGGCTGCAGAGTTCTATAGACTCAGCCAGCTTCATCATGGGAGCAACCCTCTCCAGCATCAGGGACATTTTCAATATGGCGGTGCCTCAAGAAATCGGCATCCATCATGTAGGACCTTCAACATTCAGGACATCCTCTTCTTGTTACTACCATCACAAAGGGGCAACAGGGGTCTGAAGACTCAACTTCAACAGTTTAGGAACAGGTTCTTCCCCTCCACCATTTGATTTCTGAATGGACAATGAAGCCATGAACCCCACCTCACTAATCCTCACCATGTACTTACTTTAATTTTTTTTTGTAACCCTTAGTGTTTTTTTATGTCTTGAATTGAAATGCTGTCAAATAAACACCATATTTCATGAAATACTGCATGTCAGTGATAATAAACCTGATTTTGATTCTGGTTCCGATTTTGACCCCTGGAAAATCAACAATAGCAATGCAAATGCCATTCTCACTACTAGTGTAGTCTGAAAGGGTTTGAGTATGGGACTTAATGCTGCAGCACATCAGCCCCTATAATAGTTATAACATACTGTGTTGAATCCAGAGTGATCCACTCTTGGGAGCAAAATGGAGCGATATTTTATGCTGGTCAGTGACACTGGTAAACCAAAGGGTGCAGTATTAAAACCCAGAGATCTGTTCAGGTTAGATGTTCAAAACCAGTGGTGAAAGTAATGGAGATGAAAGGGACTACCCTTGCCCAACTTTGTGAGTCATGAAAGCATTTGATGGAGTCCCATCATTGCATGCCAACAGTCTGAAGATAGAATCAATGAAGATGCTTGCCCATTCCATTGGAACAATTCAGTTTAAGAACTGCTAATGACCAAGTGCTGGTGAATAGGATTAGTAAAGTAAGCTGGTTGACCAAAGTAGATGAAAGGGTTTGTTTTTGTGCTATAGGACTATGACTGCATTACTTCTTGCAATTATTTTGAAGGAATACCTTTGTTGTCATCAGCTTAGAAGGGATCATTCTCTACTTTCCTAGAGTGGGACAAAGCTATCTGACGTTGAGAGAATCAAAGGCAGAAGGAGCTTCCACAGAATTAGAAAGTCAAACAGATGTTATGCATCAGTAATGTCTTCTAAATGCCTCCTATTCCAGATTTGTACCAGATGCTTCACAATAAACTGATATAATTCCAGTTCCTTACCAAAGGATTGTTTATGTGTGTGTATTTGCATAGTATTGTATTTGTCAACGTGGAGTGGAGAGCAAATTTGTAAATCTGGCAGGAGCAAAGGATGTTGAGAATGGTAGGGTGAGCACCGTGGGAGGGGTGTGAGACAAATGGGAGAGAAGGAATGTCAGGGGCAGGGGCTGGCATGGGTGCATTCACACCCAACCCTGAAACACCAAACAAGGCCATTTGATTCCAAACAATTGGTTTATTAATCATTATAGAATGTCTCTCTGGTGCTTCCTGCTCCCTCCCCTCTCCGTTCCTCTTTTCCCAACCGTGACACCTCTCTCACTGCCCTATTCCACAATGAAGTCCCATACCAGAATCATATTTGTTGTCAGTCACAGACAGTGCCTATAAAAAGTATTCAGCCCTCTTGGAAGCTTCATGTTTTCTTGTTTTACCACATTGCATCACAGTGGATTTAATTTGGCTTTTTTGACACTGATCGACAGAAAAAACTCTTACATGTTAAAGTGAAAACAATTTTCTACAAATTGGTCTAAACTTATTACAATGATTAACACAAAATAATTGATGCATAAGTATTCACCCCCTTCAAGTTAGCATTTAGTAGGTGCGCCTTTGGTAGCAATTACAGCCCTGAGTCTGTTTGGATAGGCCTTTATCAGCTTTGCAAATCTGGACACTGCATTTTCCCCCATTCTTCTTTACAAATCTGCTCAAGCTTTGTCAGATTGCATGGGGATTGTGATTGAACAGCCCTTTTCAAGTTTAGCCACAAATTCTCAATTGGATTGAGGTCTGGGCTCCGATTTAGACACCCCAGGACATTTGCTTTGTTGTTTTTAAGCCATTCCTGTGTAGCTTTGGTTTTATGCTTGGTGTCATTGTCTTGCTGAAAAACAAATCTTCTCCCAGACTGCATCAGGTTTTTCTCTAGGATTTCTCTGTATTTTGCAGCATTCATTTTACCCTCTACCTTCACAAGCCTTCCAGGGCCTGCCACAGCATGATGCAGCCACCACCATGCTTCACAGTAGGGATGGTGTGTTTTTGATCATGTGTGGGGTTTGGCTTATGCCAAACATAGCGTTTAGTCTGATGGCCAAAAAGCTCAATTTTGGTTTCATCAGACCATAGAACCTTCTTCCAGCTGACTTCAGAGTCTCCCATATGCCTTCTGGCAAACTCTAGCTGAAATTTCATGTGAGTTTTGTTCAACAGTGGCTTTCTCTTTGCCACTCTCCCATGAAATTACAACTGGTGAAGCACCTGGGCAACAGTGTTTGTATGCACAGTCTCTCCCATCTCGACCACTGAAGTTTGTAATGCTTCAGAGTTGTGATAGGTCTCTTGGTGGCCTCCCTCACTCGTCCCCTTCTTGCACAGTTGCTCGTTTTTTGAGGACGGCCTACTCTTGGCAAATTTACAGCTGTGCCATATTCTTTCCATTTCGTGATGATTGACTTAACTGTACTCCAAGGGATATTCAGTGACTTGGAAATTTTCTTTATCCACCTCTTGTGCTTTAAGTAATCTTTTTGCAGAGTTGTTTGGAGTGTTCCTTTGTCTCCATGGTTTAGTTTTTGTCAGGACACTGACTCACCAGCAGTTGGACCTTCCAGATACAGGTGTAATTTTATTTCAATCATTTGAAACATCTTGACTGCAGATGGTGATCTCCATTTAACTAATTATGTGACTTAAAACCAATTGGCTGCACCAGTGATGATTTGGTCTATCATATTAAAGGGGGTAAATACTTATGCAATCAACTATTTTGCATTTTATATTTGTAATTATTTTGGATTATTTTGTAGAGATCAGTTTTCACTTTGACACTGAAGAGTCGCTTTCTGTTGTTCAGTATCAAAAATAGTCAAATTAAATCCACTGTGATTCAATGTTGTAAAACAATAAAACGTGAATGCTTCTGGGGCTGGGGTGGGGGAGAATACTTTTTATAGGCACTGTGTTTGGAATGAACTGCCTGGAGAAGTGGTTGAGACAATAAAAAAACAACTTTTGAAATGCAACTGGGAAGTACATGAACTGGAAAGGATTAGATGTTCTGGCCAAATGGGATTAGCTTGGATGGGACATCTTGATTAGCATGGAGCAGTGGGGCTGAAAGGCTTGTTTCTATGCTGTATGATTCTGACTCCATCTAGAACTGCTACTGATGCATACTCCCCCATGCATCAAACTCCCAGAGCTTAGATCCAGTGAGGATGAAGCATACACAATACATTCATGTACAAAAATGTGGTGAAGTACAGGTAGAATGAAAAACTTGCTTGTAGCAATATCACATGAACATACAGTAAGTTCATGCAACAAACACTAAGCATAAATAATGCATAAATTATGCAAGACCGTGAAAAGACAGTGGACAAACAAAACAGTTGCAAAAACGCAGAATCGGAGACAAGTCCATGGTAGAGTAAGGGATGGTGTCCTGTCTGTAGAGGCACCGCTCATTTTGTATGCAGGTCATTTTAGTAAAACATCACATCCTATTCATGAGCTATTTTTTACATCATTTCCTGCACAGGGTGCTGGGGTGGAGATACATCACGATCAAAGGAGGTGTAAGGCTGCTGGTACATATCACCAGTCCTGGTTATGTGACCAGTGATGCCAGGCAGACAATCTCTGAGGAGTATTGATAATGGCTGGGGTTAACCATCTTGTAAAGACACTGCCCAGAAGTCAATGGCATATCACTTCTATAGAATTTGCCTAGAACAATCATGGTTATAAACTATATTCACCAATGTCATACAACACAATACATAATGATGATGATAGTTTGGATTTTGACATGGAGTAAACACGATAAATAGACATCCATCTCCAGCCACTCTTTACTTGCCCTTGAAAGAGCATTTCTGTGAGTCTTAATCTTTCTCAATATTGGTAAACATTTAGTGGATGTATTAAACTTGAAGGACGTTATGTTTATCATCCATCGCTATTGATCTTCCGTTGCGCCACAAGTTCACTCTAGTCCATGGCATAGGAATAGAAAGTTGCATTGTATTACCTTGTTTAACGCTGATCATGAGAATAATCAATAATTTTAGAATACTCAGGCACAACAATTCTGTATTAAATCTAACACATTTTTTACTTAACTTTCTACAGTTTCAAGAAGATTTCTCATTGAATGCCCTGAAGAAGAAGATCCAGCTTAGGTGATTTTGAGGAGTCGTTTAACTCACTGCTTAGCTTTGTACACAACACACTGCAAAGGCAGTAGAGTTAGGCTGCCGTGTCCTGTTGCTGGGATAGGACGATGGTAGTCGGGACGGTGTGGCACTTGGAGGAAAACTTGCAGGTGGTGGTTGTATTCCAATGTAGTTGTTCAATTTCTTTCTTTTTTCTCTCTCATTTCCAAAGGAAGTTTATTCAGTAATTATAGCATTACAATACTACAGTATTACTTGATTTTAACTATCAGTAGTTTCGAATTATAACACTGTCATCTCTACCCAGCACACACTTGAGCCCCTGTAGAGCTCATGATCCCTGAAAGTCCCGATGTACCCTTGGAAACTGTGTGCCCCTCTTCCAGAGTCTGCAGACATAGAAGTAACCCTGGGAAAGGGGGCAGGTTGTCCATCACCTAAATCTGTGAATGACCACCTTGGCCAAGTGCAGGAGCAAATTAACCACGAGATACCCCATCCAGTTCAGCCCCTTCTTGTCTTTCTTGGGGTGAAGGGAGGTCTAGGCAAGTGGCTACAGTGCATTCCATGGCTAGTAAACACCAGTAGTCACTGTTCATTGATAGGAGGAAATGTATGCTGACAGCAGTCTTTAAAGTGATGAAGTTCAGTAGGATAATATTTCAGCTTATTGGGAATCTATACTGAAAGACCATAAATAAACTTTCTGATGCGAGGTTTTGACCTGTATCATCAATAATTCCTCTTCTGCTCAGCAACCTGAATTCCCCCAACAGATTGTTTGTTGAAGCAGATTCCAGCATCTTCAGACCCTTGTGTCTCCATAAATAAAACATAATGGCTTAGGAGCTCTTTCTTGCCTGAGTCAAGATAAATGAATGGTGTGTTTTGGAAAATCAAATGTCTTCCCTGAGAGCTCACACTGCAAAAGTAAAGGCACAATTGACTAGCTTGCTTGACCACTTCAGAGGGCATTTAAGATTCAAGTACATAGGTTGAGTATGGAGTCACATGTCGGTCAGATTGGGTAAGGATGACAGATGACAGATCTCCTCCTTTCACCAGAAAGGCAGATAAGTCTTTACAAAAAAAGAACAAATTACTAGTTTGTTTATGATCAACACACAAAATGCTGGAGGAACTCAGCAGGTCAGCAGGAATGAGGGGAATAAACAGTCAACACTTTGGACTGAGATGTTTCATCAGGACTGGCTTTGTTACAGAATAGTTACTGCCAATCAGTTAAAGCCAGGAACAGCCACTTGGAGTTTGTTATAGTTACAGCTCCTTTCCTACTTTTCAGGCATCCATGCTGGCAGAGGCTCACTGCCTTGGACCTGTACTATGATGAATCTCCAATAAAATGGCTGTAATCATAAGATTCGTACCTCTTGTTTGACTTCCAATGAATGCTTTAAATGACATCATCTCCGCATCCAACAGCTTCCCCGATTGGCTTTGGGGTTTGGTGGAGGAAAGTGAATGGGAAGTGGCAGCATAAAGCCAAGATCATCATCAGGTTGGAAGAATGCACCCAGATTGTATGGATGCTAGGGTCCTGAAGCAAAGATATCAATTTACAAAGTGTCTTTCTGAAGCAGTTACCCATTACTGGGCTTAATGGCCTAGATCCTGGCTCTGGAAGGGTTAACTATTACTGAGCCAGCCTATCTTTAGCCCCCTGCTACCTGCAGCTCTCACTCCCAAGGCCAAAAATCAGGGAAGTATATTCAGGATATACTAAGTAGAAACAGGATAAGCCCAATTGTCCCCTTCTGCTTGCTCCATTATTCAATAAAATTAAAGCAGATCTTTAACCTCAGAGCTGGTGTTCTGGACTAGCCTCATAACTTCTGTCTACCCTTAGTATCTAAGAATTTATTGATCACTGCCCAGGAAATACCCAGTGACTGCATCACCATTGCTCTCTTGGGGACAGAATTTAAAGGATTCACATAATCTCTGTGAAACAACTTACCCCCGTCTCTGTCTTTCATTCATTCACATACAGTATAAACTGTTTAATCTCTCCCTCAGACGTGCAGACATAGACACACACAATCTTATTCCATACTATAACTCTCTCTGACATCCTGACCTGTTATTTGCAACACATCACACTTCTCTGTCATGCTCTGATTGCTTCATTAACACCCCAGCCCTGTCATAAGTCTCGTCTCACATTCTTCTTGTCCGATCTACTGCTTCCCCATTACCGCCAGCAAGTTAAAACTCAATACTTTCTCGCCTCCCCAGTGCTAGCCAAGAGCCTTCAAGCTGAAACATTAACGCTGTTTTCTTCCTGTAGATAATGCCTGGCCTGCTGAGATTTTCCAGCATTTATTGGTTATACTTCTTCATGCTTCACAACCTTAAATTCATCTCCTTCCATGACCAAAAGTGTTTCACTGCCTATTAAATCACAGCCAGATAATTGGGAATGCAGCAGCTAATGATGTCATGGCAATCTTCCCCACAAACAGCAGTGTGATGATACCTAAATGATTTGTTTCTGCAGTGCTATTGATTGACGGATAAGTATTAACTAAAGTGTCGGAGATAACTCTTCTGAGCTGTCGCATTCCTGGGAGAAAAGTATAGATATTGGTTGAATGCTTTTCCCAAAACAGAGTACTTTAAATATTGTAGTATCTGCTGGGAATTTTCTGCTCAGGTCTCTAGGGTGGGACTTGAACTATCCTTCCTACCTACTGATTCACAAGTAACTAATACAGTGGGAGCCTTAGTTTACTTGACATGGAAAGTGGTGATGAACTAGATGACCACAGTTCTCTCTGCTTCAGGAATTGCTTCAGTTCTTATGGGGCAAATGTAGGAAGAGTGCTTCCCCTGAGTAAGGAGTGTCAGAAATAAGGGGCTGACCTTTCGGGATTGAGATGAGGAGAAATTCTTTCACGTTGAGGATGATGACGTTTTGGAATCCTCTGTTCAAGAGAGAGGTGGAGGCTCAGTCATTCAAGATAGAGACTGAGATATTGATGAATATATTATGAGGACAGTTCTGAGAAATTATGCAACAAGCTCTCTTCAGGAGGAGCTCAGTGGCCAGAGCAGCATCTGCAGGAGCAAAGAAATAGCTGTCAATCCCCTTCTTCCTGCAGATGCTGCTCGACTCACAGAGTTCCTCCAGTAAAAATTGTTTTTGCACCAGATTCCAGCATCTGCCATCTCTACTGTCCCAGAGAAATGGTGCTGAGATTGACAACGATGCTGATCTATCCAGATCAGAATATGACCTGCAGGAGCAGGTCAACTAGCTTTTGATTATGACCTTGCAGAAACATGGAGTGGATGGGAACAGCCAATGCCCTGGTCCTGCTCCTACATCTTCCATTCAAATATGGATCCTGTCCAAAGACGTTGTAAGGAAGTTTCAAGACAACCTTTTATGATAAAGGATGATATACTGAGCAGCAGGAAAGTGATGAGATCACTTTAGATTTATTTAAACTTAGAGATACAGCAGGGTAACAGGCCCTTCCGGCTCAATGAGCATCTGGTGGAAACCCACATGGATTTTGGGAGAACATACAAACTCCTTACAGACAACGGCGGAACTGAACCTGGGTTACTGGCACTGTAATAACTTTATGATAGCTACTACACAAACATGCCACCCAATGTCAGGCTTGCACAGGTAGGCACCTCCCAGTCTCCAGACAGCTAACAGGAGTTATCTGCCATTCATTTCCAATTCGTTTCCTGCAACCTATTTAAACCCAGCTCTTACCCACAGTCCTTTGTTCATCCACCAAACCAGCCAGCCTCAACCAGTTGCTCCTAGCCTTTAGTTATCTTGTTGCCTTGTCATGTTAATTATCTGTTCTCTTTTGTTTTGTCACCCCTTGTGGATTGTTATTTTGCAGTTCATTAGTAAAATGTTGTTTACTACTAATCCAGCTCCTCTACATTTCCTGGCAGGATGGGTAAGCCAATGGTTGAACCAGAAGAGTGTGGTCACCTAAAGTAAATCATCTATCAAAAGGAGCCACACAATCCTGAAGTAGCAGGAAACCATTAGTCATCTGCTCACCACTCTCAACCAACTCTCCGTCTTGATACAACAACCCTGCTCCAGTCAACCTCCTCCCTCAGGGCCCTGGATTTAAGTGCCTGAATGTTTCTACGGATCCCCAGTCTGATGTTGCAACTTCGGGTCCCAGTATGTTTTACTCTTAGAGCTTAATCCTCCAGCTGTCTCTGAATTATACAAGCTGAACCAAAATCGTCTTCATCATCATTCGACTTGATAAGCTCTGACCTGGGTCACCGCTAAATGGGAAAATAAAACCATCATTTGCAATAAATACGAGGAATTCATTGCTGAAATGTGTTCTTGACTATTCAGGAAGTGGAGGAGGGACAGTAGATTGATTATTTTGCCTGTGTCAAGGCTCAGGCTCATTGCTGGAAGACACGGTGGAATTCAGGACCTTTGTGGCATATTTCAGCTAGAATGCAGAAGTGCAGCTAACACATTACCATCACAGCCGCCTACCTGGAAGATACTCACTGACCTCATAAGCCTCATCACTGTCCCTCTGAATTGACAATTGTCTTATGGAACAACCCTCCAGCTTACCAGCCAGCACCCCAATTCCATTCCCAGAACCATTTCAGTCTGCAGGACCCTCTTCAGCAATGCCTCCAGAACTCATGCAGGTAGACACAGCTCCTGGAACACTCAAGGCCATGAGTGTCAGTGGAGAAACAACTTGTGCACCCAGCATCAAATGCCCACTGTGGCCAGGGAAATGGCATGACTGGGTAGCAATCTGGGACCCTTTATCTGGTAAGCAACCCACTCTGGCTTCTCGTTCCAGCACCATCACCCCACTCAGTCTCTCTGTCGTCTTCCATACCCCAACGTCTCCATGCATGCAGGAGACTCTGGTGGATTCTAGAACAGCAGGCAACTTTCTGGACTGGACTCTGAGTGCAGCTTGTACTCCCTACCAAGCCTTTTTCTCACCTCTTCTGCACCATGGCCATTGATGGACATCCCTTGTGGGCTGGGATTGTTAGAGCACTCATATGAGCATCAGAGAGCACTGCGAGCCCATCCAATTCCACTTTATCGACTCACCCAACACCCCTCTCATCTTCGGTAACCCCTGGTTCTCCACTCATGACCCTTACTTCAGCTGGTCATCTGGTTCACTGCTGAGCTGGGGTCCCAAATGTCTGCAACCTTACCTGAGCGCAGTCCGTAAATATGCGGAGACAGAGGAAACTCTCAAACTCCCACGGTTGTCTGTTCTCCCTTTCCCTCTCCTCTCCTGATACTCAAGTCATAAATGATTACATCACTAAAGTGCTACAGCAAGGCTTCATCTGACCATCCCAGTGTCAAGCTGGTGCAGGATTCTTCTTTGTCAAGAAGAAAGAAGGGAGTCTTTGTCCTGGCATCAACTACTGTGGACTCAACAAAATCACCATTTAGTACTGCTACCCTCTCCCTTGATGGATAGCACAGTTGTAACACATTACAGGGCTAAGATCTTCACCAGACTGCATCTATGGAGCACGTACATCCTGATCTGCATCCACCAGGGAGATGTGTAGAAAGCAATATCCATAAAAACCCCTGCCCACTATGAATACTTGGTGATGCCTTTCAGACTTCCCAGTAGTTCAGCTGTATTCCAAGCCTTTATCAATGAGATCCTCTGAGACAAGCTACACAGGTATGTGTTCATCTAGCTTGACGGCATCTTCATCTTCTCCAAGGATTCTTAAGGTCTCCATAAGACTATAAAATCTAGGAGCAGGATTAGATCATTTGGCCCATCGAATCTGATCCGCCATTTCATCATGGCTGATCAGTTTTCCTCTCAGCCCCAATCTCCTGCTTTTTCCCTGTATTCCTTCATGCCCTGACCAATCAAGAATCTATCAATCTCTACTTTAAATACACATAAGGACTTGACCTCCATTGATGCATATGGCAAAGAATTGCACAGGTTCATCACCCTCTGGCTGAAGAAATTCCTCCTCATCTCCATTTTAAAAGGATGCCCTTCTATTCTGAGGCTGTGTTCTTGGTCTTAGACCCTACCACCATAGGAAACATCCTCCCCACATCCACTCTTTCAAGGCCTTTCACCATTTGATAGGTTTCATTGAGATTACCCCTCATTCTTTTGAATTCTATTGAATACAGGCCCAGAGCCATTCAACTCTCTTCATATGACAAACCATTCAATCCTGGAAACATTTTTGCGAACTTCTTTTGAACACTCTCCAGTTTGATCAAATCCTTTCTAAGATGAGGGGCCCAAACCTGCTCACAGTAGTCCAAGTGTGACCTCACCAGTGCTTTATCAAGTTTTAACATTACATCATTATTTTTATATTCTAGTCCTATTGAAATGAATGCTAACATTTCATTTGCTTTCTTCATCACAGACTCAACTCGCAAATTAACCTTTAGAGAATCCTGAACAAGGACTCCCAAGTCCTGTGCACCTCTTTTTAAAATATTTTCTCTCCATAATGTCTGTCATGTCTCTTCAATTCAGTGTCTCCTTGAAAACCAACTAGACTGCAAGTGAGAAAAACTGCCAGTTCTACCTCCCAGTCATTTCCTTCCCTATTTACTTCCGGTCACCCGAAGGCATAACCATGAACCCAGTGATATTGTGCACCATTGTTTAATGGCCCCAACCACACTCTCTCAAACAGGTACAGTGCTTCGTGGGCTTCTCCAGCTTCTACTGCTACTTCATCAGGAACTCCAGCCTCTGACCTCCTTAAGAAAATCATCTACCTCACAGATTAATCTTTTGAGGGGCTGAAGAGATACATCACCACTGCTCCAATTTTCCAGCACCTGAACTCTTCTGGTCCTTTTATGATAGAGATGGATGCATCTGACATGGTTACTGGGGCCATCCTCTCACAGTGAGGAACAGATGAGAAGATACACCCTTGTACCTTCTTCTCGTGCGAATAGGTGACAGGGATCTACTTACCATTAAATGGGCATTGAAAAAGTAGGGACATCAACTGATGTGAACTACCAAGCTTTTCCTGATCTGGACTGACCACCAGAACCTCATTTCCATATACTACACCCAGCTACTCAGTTGTTGTCTGGCTTGCTTGTCCCTCTTCTTGATGCAATTCACCTTCACCATCTCCTGCTAGCCTGACTCCAAGACACTAAAGTGGATACCTTATCACGACAGTTTGACCCAGCTGAAACAGAGATTGACCCTCAGCCCATCATACCAGCCTCTCAAGTCTTCTCCCTGATTATCTGGGATCTTGAGAACCAGATCCACATCCCCTACAGGACAAGCCAGCTCTGGCCAACACACCTGACAATCGCATGTTCATCCAGGAGGCTGTGTGCTCTGAGGAACTCCAGTGGGCCACTCCTCACCCCTCTCCGGCCATCCAGGTGCACAGTGAACTCTGGATTTTCTGTGATGCCAGTTCTGGTGGCCCACCATGATCGCAGATGTAGATCTGCTCAATATGCCCAGACCCAATCATCCAACTTCCAGTCCCCCTAACACCCATGGCCCCATATCACCTTTGGTTTAATTACAACTTTGCCACCTTGCAATGGGGCCACGGTGATCATGACTTGATGGACCAGTTCACCAAGGCAGCCCAACTCATTGCCCTCCCTAAACTTCTGTCAGCTGCTGAGATGGCAGACTTGGTTCTACAGCATGTAGTTTGCCTCCACGGTTTCCCTTAGGACATTGTATCGGACTGAGTCTCACAATTTGTCTCCCGGTTCTGGCGAGCTGTCTGCTCCCTCCTCCACACCTCAGTGAGTTTGTCCTCTGGTTATCGTTCGCAGACCAACGGACAATCAGAAAGAGCCAATCAGCAACTGGAGAAATTTATGTGATGCTTTGACCGCCTCTAGCCCTTCCAGATGGAAGAGGTATCTGTTCTGGGCTAAGCTGTCCCACAAAGTACACACCTCCTATATCACGGGTATGTCATGGCTACCATCCCTGCTGTTCCCTGCAGAGGAGATCCCGTCCACCAGAGCCCTTTTTTGCTGATGCCGGAATGCTTGGAAGATGGCACAAAGAGCCATCCGAGGTGCCAACTGTGCCTACTGCTGCCAGGCTTATGGCAGAGCAGATACTTCTCCCATCTGGACATCTGGAAAGGTCAGAGGTGGTGAAGCATTGCTGAAATTTCTCCACTTGCTGATTGGCTCTTCCTGATTGTCCGTTAGTCTGCAAATGATAGCCAGAGTACAAACTCACTGAGGTGTAGTGGGGGGAGCAGAAGGCTCAGCAGAAGCAGAACATAAATTGTGGACCCCAGTCTGATACAATGTCTTCATGGAAACAGTGGAGGCAAACTCCATGTTACAGAACCAGGCCTGTCATCTCAGAAGTTTGGAGTGGTAAGCCAGACTACTCCAGCCTGTGGACCATGCCTGGCTGTCCACCCAAGATCTGCCCCTGATCACAGATATCCACATGCTTTCACCCTGGTTCTTGGTCCCTTTAAGCTTACCTATCACATTAACCCAGTCACTTACTTTCAAGCTTCCATCATCTCTCAGGATCACGCCTACCTTCTACATATCCTGCTTCAAGCCTATTGTCTTTGGACCACTCAACTCATCTGAGTGAGCACCTTCGGAACCAAGGATGGGGAAAGATGGTCTAGTGTACAGTACAGGGTTTGCTGGTTGATGGAGTAATGTTGTTGTGTACGGGTGTGCAGCACCTGGTCGCCTGGGAAGGTTATGGCACCAAGGAGAGGGCTTGTGTGCTGTCCAGTTTCATCTCGGATACATTGATCATCAAGTCGTTCTGTGCAATCAGCTGCTGGCTGTAGGAGAGGGGGTTCCAGTCTGGCCTGTACCAGGAGGCACCTCCTATTCTCCAACCAGCTAATAGGAGCCACCTGCCAGTCATTCCCAATGGGTCACCTGCAGCCTATTTAAAGCCAGCTCTCAGCTCTATTCACCAATCGAACAAGCCAACCTCAACCAGTTTCTCCTAGCCTTCAGTTACCTTGTTGCATTGAATTAAGTATCTGTTCTCTTTTGTCTTGTGGCCGCTTGGAGCTTATTATTTTGCAGTTTATTAGTAAAGCATCAATTATTGCTAATTAGTCTCTGCTGCTCTGCTTTTGGGCCAAGCCTCCTTTACGTTTCCCGACACACAAGATGAGGTCATTTGTGTCAGGAATTTATGATGGCCTGCAGTAGGTCCTTCATTCTGCCTTGTTGCAGAACTCTTTTTGAGTTGCCGCCATGCCAAGATCCCTTTGTGTTTTACTGGGGAGTTCACTTATTTGATCCCAAGCCTACTGCCTTGATATAGGAACAGATTTCATAGTTACTTTCAGTGGGAATCCCAGCCTGCAGATAATGGGGATAAAGGTATTTATATGTGACTTTTTTCTTGTATGTTAAAGTTTTTTTTCTTTTTTTAATCATTTAATTATATCTTTAATGCATTTTTCTTTTTTTAATGTTTTCATAATCTGAATTATTTTGCACTATTTAATTATGTATTTTGGTTATTTATTTTAGGTTTTGAATTCTTCTACTGTGTAGCTCAATTCCCTTTGCTTACTTGCTGCTTGTTTTTAGTAGTTTTATTACTTGTTTTGCATTTGTAAGTTTTAACTTGCTTTGAGATACTCATTAATTTTATATTTAATATGTATTTTACATATTTTAAAAATTAGTTACATTAGTATTAATTTTCCTAATACAGCCAAAAGGGATTAGTATAGGTGGGCAAAAGGATTAGCATGCTCATTCTGGGCCGAAGGGCCTGTTTCTTTGTTGTACGGTTCTAGAACTCTGTCATAGTTTTTGATGTCTGGATATCAGAGCTATTGTTTGTTCTTGCACATTCAGCACAGATAAAGAGAAATCCAATAAGACCATAAGACAGAGGAGCAGAATTAGATTATTTGGATCAGTAAGTCTGCTCCACCATCCAACAATGGCTGATTTTTTTTTTTTACCCCATTCTCTCACTTTTTCCCTGTAACCCTTAACCTCCCTAGCAATCAAGAACCTATCAATCACTACCTTAAATGCATCCAATGGCTTGGCTTCCACAGCTTCTTTGGTATCAAATTCCAGATTATTCACCCTCCGGCTGAATAAATTCTTCCTCATTGCAGTTCTAAAGGGATATCCCTTTATTTGGAATCTGTCCCCTCAGATCATAGACTCTCCTACTAATGAACATCTTCTCTCCACATCCACTCTATCTAGGCCTTTCAGTATCTGATTGGTTTCAATGGGATCTTCACTAATTCTCCTGAATGAGTACAGGCCCAAATACATCAAATACTCATCATAAGTTAAGTCTTTCATTCCTGTGGTCATTCTTGTGAATCTCCAGGGCCAGCACATCCTTCCTTAGATCCAGGGCCTAAAATTGCTCACAATATTCCAAGTGTGGTCTGACCAATGTCTTATATGGTCTCAACTTTATATCCTTGCCTTTATAATCTAGTCCTCTCCAAATGAATGTTAATATTGCATTTGCAGTCCTTGCTATCAAATCAACCTTCAACTTTTCATAAGGGAATCCTGGGTCTCTTTATACTTCCAATTTCTGGATCCTCTGCCCATTTAGGGAATTGTCTGCATCTTTATTCTTCCTATGAATGTGTAGAACCTTGCATTTCCCTATGCTATGTTGCATCTGCTACTTCATTGCCTTCTCTCTGATCCCATTCTTCTGTTATCTCCCATCCTCTGGAAAACTGCTTATTCCTCCACATAGATAACACACACAAAATGCTGGAGGAGCTCAACAGGTCAAGCAGGATCTATAGATAAACAGTTGATGTTTTGGTCCGAGACCCTACTTCAGGACTGAACATGTCTATCCCTCCAGTATCTTAGTATTGTCTCAGAATGGGGCCCCTTTCAGCTCCCAGGAGAGAAGTAAAAGTTCAATGTGTCACCAAAGCAATGATAGGAATAAATATAAGGGACTGTGGGTATCTTGGATATTGAATGAGACCACACAGTGCAGCTGGGCAGGGACTGCAAATCGAAGGCAGTCAGTGACCAAACAAGTGCAGGAACAACTCTGGAGTGCAGCATCAGTAATACTCTGCTAGAAGACAAGTTCTTGTCCTAATGCAGCCAATTCTTGTCTTCTATTCCCCTGCATGGAGATCTCCAGCTTCATGGGAGAGAAAAGGTCAATCAATAATTACAGTTTTCAAAAGAAAATAACGTGATTATCAATGATTTGACACATTCCAACAAGATGGAGCACAAAAGGACTCACACCAGAGACTGAGTACTCCACTTGCATTAACATCGAACATAGTTCCTTCTGTGTAATATCTATAGTTGTCTTGCTTGGAAACCGCTGTGTCCCAGGCAGTTGATTATCTTGCTGGTATTTTCTGCTAGAATAATTGGCAATAGATCATTGCAGTATCACAAGGAAACTGTGGAGTAATGCTAATGAAAAACGGACAAAATATTTCTGTCAGAGATGGTAATAAATGATTGAAGAACAATGTAGTTTGAGGCTCCAGTATTGGTTAATGCTGCAACAGCTAATCAGCTTTCCAGTCTTGCTGGGTTCAGTTTTTGTCTATCCCTTGTGACTGAACTAATCCTAATTAAAGTGAACTGTGTGTTCAACAACAGCACTTGCGTTCTTTAGTTGGTCCTGCCTGTCTCATCAATGTGGAAGCTTTCAAAAGAGGCTGGAAGACAATTACTGTTGATGTTTGGGTAGGATACTAGTGGGCAGGCAATTAGAGTAGTAATCCTGGACTCTGAGATGAATGATTTGGAAATATGAATTCAAATCCCAGTCCTTCAGAATTCAAGTTCAGTTAATTTAGTTAGAAGAATAATGCGGCATGTTGGCACAACTGGCAGACGTGCTGCCTTGCAGCTCCATTGCCCAAGTTTCAATCCCTACCTCCACTGCTGCTGGCATGGAGTTTGCAACATTTTCCTCATGACTGCATGGATTTCCTCTCAGTGTCTGGGCATGCCACACTGCAAAGGCATGTAGTGTGTTAGGTTAATTATCCCCTGCAAATTGCTCCAAGTGAGTGTTAAATCAGGGAAGTTGATGGGAATATGAGGAGAATAGAAAACAGGTAAAAGTAGTGGGGAATGAAATTTCTCAGTGAGCTGGTATAGATTTGATGGGTTCAATGGCATCCTTCCACATTATAAGAAAGGAAAATCCTGTCTCTGCAGCAGGGTAGTGTCACTCTATTGCAGCAGCAGTGGTCTGGTTCAATTCCCACTGCTGTCTGTAAGCAATTTGTACATCCTCTTCTGAATGAAGTGGTTTTTTCCCACATTCTAAGGATGTACAGGTTTGTAGGTTGATTGGTCACATGCGTGTAATTGAGCAACATGGATTTATTGGGCCACAGGGGCCTATTACCATGCTGCATCTTTCTAAAAGTTTGGGCCTGTATTCTCTGAGTTTAGAAGAATGAGGGGAGGCCTTATTGAAATATATTAGATCCTGAGGGGATATAATGTCATTAGCGGGAGAAAGTCAAGCAAGAGAATAAGTTTACGAGATAAGGTGATGTCATTTAAAATGCTTAGAAATTCTTTTGTAGAGGGTTGTGGAGGCTAGATCAATGGAGATATTTAAGATAGAGGCAAATAAAGGTTTATTTACCTCTACATTATGGTTATGGAGAACTGGTAAAGAAGAACTTAGCGCAATTGGGACCATATTGAATTGTGGGGCAAACTTGAGCAACTAAATATTGCTCCTGTTCTTCTGTATTCTTGTGTGTGTACTGGTTATGCAAAATTTCAAATGCAAAGATCTGCAAACACCAGAAATCTAAAATAAAAGAAGCAAATGCTAGGTCTTTCACTTGAAATATCCTGCTTCCCTCTCTATGGATGCTGCCTGATCTGCTGAGTAATTGCAGTATTACCTGTGAATTCCCTTTTGGTTCACAGATACCTCTTAGGGAGGGAAATCTGCCCTTCACCTGCCTGGTGTAGACATAACTTCAGACCCAACTCAATTTCTCTCCAAAAGATCTTGTCTAGACAAAGAATGTCCACATTTGGAATGAATAAGAAACATAATTTTTGATTATCAGCACATCACAGAAACCAAACCCCCCTCTGCAGATTTGGTCTGTACCTTTCACTGTCTCAGTAAAGCAGCCAGCACAATCAAAGACCTCACACACTCTGGAAATTCTCTCTTCTCCCCTCTCCCATCAGGTAGAAGATACAAAAGCCTGAAAGCACGAATCACCAGATTCAAGGCTAGCTTCTATCTCACTATTAACAAACTGTTGAATGAATACTCGTTGTCTCCCAAGATACTTTGCTATGATCTTGCACTTTATCATTTACCTGTATTGCACCTTTTTAGTAGCTTTTACACTTTAGTCTCTATTGTTATCCTTTTATAGTATTTTAGCTCAATGCACTGTATAATGATTTGACATGTATGAAGAAGCTCACCCTGTATCTTGGTACATTTGACAATAATAAACCAATACCAATTCCAAATATTGATCAATGCTGTCTCAAGGTACTTGAATTAAGAACAACTTACACTTCTACAATGTTTGAAAAATGTTTTACAGGAAAAAATGGTAAGAGTATGGACTAAAATGAAGTAAGGAATATTAGAGAAGGGTAAATGAAGAGAAAGGAGATGAAGAAAAATATTCTAGAGCATGGGAGCCACCTAAGTTGTTGGCAGAGATGTGTTGTGGCATTTAGGTAGAGTGAAGTATGAGAGGTTAGAGCTAGAGCTGATGGGTTGGAAGAGGTCTGTGTATACAAAGTCAAGCTTCTTCTCACTTGTATGTCCAGGTACATTGAAAAGCTTGAGGCCCTCAATTGGTCTGGGTTGACCATGGATGCTGGATCCTAGCTGCATCAATACACAAGCCAGCATGCAAGCCAGGGCAGTACGATCTGGAGATTAAGCTGTTGTCCATACAGTAGGCTCCCCCTCTCAATGCAGCTAATGAATCCAAAGGAACGGCAGAGACCAATACAGTTTAGTACCAACACTGTCACAGAAGTTCAGTCTGTCTTGAACTCAAAGTAGGACTGCTTTAAGGACTGCTTTAAGGACTCCAGCTCTGGAATTTTCCTTGGAGTTAACTCCTGAAGCCTTCTCTATGAGTAGGTATAGCCACAAGGCAATGGATGTTTAAGATCAAAGATTTCCTTCTCCTAGGTGAGTTGACAACCATGGCTGACAAGCCCCATCTGCCCAAAGTGACTGATGTTAAGGTAACAGTAACCTGCTTTTGATCCTTCTACAAGTAGAAATGGTTCTGCCAGGCTTAGTAGCTAAGCTACACGGGAAGGCCAGGCACTGGACTTGGTTCTCAGAGGCTATTTGAGATACACGCCACTGGAGCATTTAAAAGACCTTCCTGTCTATAACAACCTTAAGGAACCAATGAAAAGCTTAGTTGCAGCATTATCACAAGCACATGACTGTAGAAACAGTCACAAGAAAAACATAAATGAAGCATAAATTATGCAATAAAGAACACAATTAGAACAACAATTGTTCATTATAGTGCAAAGTGGTAGTAGTGTTATTTTACTGAGGTAGTAATTAACATTGCACAGGTTGGTTCAAGAACTGAATGGTTGAACTTGGTGATGTGGGACTTCAGGCTTTTGAAGCTCCTGACCTCTGATCCAACTCCTCCGAGTGGATTTAAACATGAAGATCTCAGAGACAAAAAGGAACTATAGATGCTCGAATCTGAAGCAAAAAGCAAGCTGCTGAAGGAACTCAATGGGTTGAGCAGCATCTGTGAGCAGAGAGGAATTATTGACATTTTGGTTTGAAGCTCTGCATTAATCTGAGAGCTTGAGGTTTTCACCGATGGAATTTGAGTCACCAGGGGAATGAAGGAGCTGATATGAACTGATCATAATTTTGTTATAAACTTAGTACTGAACAAAAGAGTGGACTTTATGGGCCAAATCAGTACTACTGAGTTCTACAATCCCTTCTCTGATATCAGAAGAGCATTCTTAATCCCAATCACTGCAGCTTCTAAAAACTCTAGTGAGGCCACAACTAGAGTATTCCATTCAGCTCCAGTTGCCCCATTGCAGGAAGAATATAGAGACTTTGGAAAAGGTGCAGAAGAGCTGATTATTGACTACAGGAGGAGGAAACTGGTGGTCCATGAGCCAGTCCTCATCTAGGGATCAGAGGTGAAGAGAATCATCGATTTTAAATTCCTCGATGTTGTCATTTCGGAGGATCTGTCCTGGGTCCAGCTTGTAACTGCAAAGAAGGCACAGCAGTGCCTCTACTTTCTTAGAAGTATGCACAGTTTTGATATGTCACCTAAAACTTTCACAAATTTCTATAGACGTGCAGCAGTGAGTACTGACTAGTTGCATCATGGCCTGGAATGACCTTGAGTAGAAAAACAACCTAAATAAGTAGTGGACACAGACTAGTCCATCACAGGTAAAGCCCTCCCCACCATTGAGCACATTTACAAGGAGTGTTGTCACAGGACAGCAGCGTCCATCACCAAAGACCCCCACCATCCAGGCCACGCTCTCTTCTTGCTGCTGCCAACAGGAAGGAGGTACAGAATTCAAATCCTACACTACCAGGTTATTTCCCCTCAACCGTCGGCCTCTTGAACCAGGGGGAATAACTTCACTCACTCCTCACTGAACTGACTCCACAAACTATGGACTCACTTTAAAGAACACTACAACTCGTGTTCTTGATGTTTATTGCATTTTTTTTTTGTTTTTTAATTGCACAGCTTGTTGTCTTTTGCATGTTGTTTGCTTGTCCATCTCTGTTGTGGGAGGTTTTTCACCGACTCTGTTTCTTTCCATTTACTGTGAATGCCTGCAAGAAAGTGCATCTCAGGGCAGTACATGGTGACATATATGTACTTTGATAATAAATCTGCTTTGAACTTGTGGTGAACTACATATACCTGTCTGGACACGTCCCACCTGCTGACTGCTCCTGTGGCTCCTCCCACAGACCCCTGTATAAAGGTGATTGGGGCCTGAGCCCTGCCCTCAGTCTCCAGGATGTAGCGTGGTGGTCAATTGCTGCTTGTTCTTTCTTCCAGTCAATAAAAGCCGATATCTCGTCTCACGTCTCAGAGAGTTATTGATGGTGCATCAGAACTTTACACTTTCCCAGGATGCTCCCTCAAAAAGTGGTCACAACGAGAGGCTGCTTGACTGCTTTCTCTGGAGTGGCAGGGGTTGAGGGAAGATCAACCAGAAGTTTCTACGATTATGAGAGGTATAGATAGGCTGCTAGTATTGAATCACCTCAAAATCTCTAATACTAGACTGCATTTATTTAAGGTGTGAAGAGAAATGTGTGAAACATTTCTTTTACACAGGGAGTGAGGGGTTCCTAGATCCTGCTGCTGGGTTGGGTGAGGAAAGTACAATAGAGACATTAAAAAGGCAAGTAGATGGACACGTGAATGTGCAGAGAATGGAGAAATCCAAACATTAGGTAGAAAGGGCTAAGTTATTCAGGTGTTTAATTGCTAGTATAACTCGTTCAGCACAACATCGTAGGCCATAGGGCTTGTCCCTGTGCTCTACTGCTCTACGTTCTATTTCTCTTAAAAGAGCTATCATTTCACATTGCTGGTATCAAAGGATGAGGTGATTTGTGACACTGAGTTCAATTACCTCCAAGATCCAAGGCTAAAAGTACATTCATCCTGATCTCCACATACAGGCTCCTCCTAGTCTTCAACCAGTTGCTCCTAGCCTTCAGTTACCTTGTTACCCAAATGTTTAGTATCTGTTCTCTTTTAGATTGTGGCTCCTATTTTGCAGTCTATTAGTAAAATGATTATTCATCGCTGAATTGTCTCTGCCGTTCTGCTCGTGGGTGAAGACTTCTCTGCATTTCTCGACAGGATGCGGGAACCATAGATTGTCCCATCAGTGTATACTGACTTAAAGGAACTTGTCCGCTGACATGAGTACACTATACAGAAGCAGCAGGAAACCACTGACCATCTGCTCTCCACTCTCACCCAACTCTCCATCGCGATACCCTAACTCCATGCCAGTCAACCTCCTCCCTTGGAACTCTGAGGTCTGGTGCATGAACGCTTTGACAAATCCCTGTTACTGCATCTTCCTGTCCCAGTGTGTCTTACACTTTGAGCTCCAGTTAGCTCTCTATTTTTTTGGACTGAGCCAAAATTGTCTCTCTCTGAATGGGCAAGCTCGGACCTGGGCCACCAATGACTGGGACAATAAAACAACTATCTGTGATAAATATGAAGAATTCACCGCTGAGATGTGCTGGGTTTTCGACCATTCAGGACATGGAAGGAGGGGGCAGCAGATTGTGTACTTTGCCTGCATCAAGTCCTGTGTTCAGTGCTGAATGACACCGTGAAATTCAGGACCCTCGTGGCTGAGTGTGGTTGGAAGGCGGAAGCACTGTCGGCCTTCCTGGTCTGTTGGAGTGCTTAAACGATGTGCAATCTACCTGGGAGATACCCACTCGAAAGCCACATCACTCTGACCCTCTGAGTTGGCAAGCATCTTATGGAATGACCCTCCAGACATTCAGTCAGAACTCCAGTTCTCAGAACCATCACAGGATGCAGAACCCTCATCAACAAAGCCTCCAGAACCCAGGCAGTTAGGGAGAGCTCTCTTAAACTCCCCCCTGCCCCCCACCACCAAAAATCCTCCAAGAGCATGAATGTTGGTGGAGAAATACCTTGTACAGTTACTGCAGAGCCACGAGCACTCAAGAATTAAATGCCTCCTGCATCTGGAAAATGGCACCACTAGGTAGAGACAAAGGTTCTTGTATCTGATAATCTCCCCCGGTCCCTTGTTCCAGTACCATAGCCTAATTCACTCTCTCTGTCCTCCTCCACACCCCAGTGGCTCTAAGCACAGAAGCTCTGGTGGATTCTGCCACAGTGGGTAATGTTCTGGACTGCACTCTTTGAGGGCTGCCTTGGCTCCCTACCGAACCTAACTCTCAGCCTTTCTACATCACGGCCCTTGATAGATGACCCTTGGGGTCTAGGATGGTCAAAGTGGTCACACAGCCTGTGAGCATTGGAACGTACTGTAAGTCTATCCAATTCCTGATTAACTCACCCAACACTCCTCTCATTTTGGGTTATCCTTAATTCTCCACTCACGACCCTCACTTTGCCTGGTTATCTGGTTCTCAGTTGGGTTGGGGACCCACCTGCCAGACCCTCAGCTGACCTCATCATGCAATCTGTAGAGATGGAGGAATCCACTGAACTCACCAAGCTCCCTCAGGAATAACAGGACTTAGCCATCGCCTTCAGTAAAAGGGAGGCCATAACTCTGCTACATCACAAACCACACCACTGTGCGATTTACTACCTCCTGGGCACCACCATTCCCCAAGGCATGTTCTCGCTCTCCCCTCCAGAGACCCAAGTCATGAATGACTGCGTCGCTGAAGTGTTACTGTACAGCTTCATTCAACCATCCCAGCCCCCAGCTGGCACAGGGATCACTTCTGCCAAGGAGAAAGATGGGGTCTTCACCCCTGCATTGACTATGGTGGACTCAACAAAATAACCATTATGAACCACTACCCTCTCCCCTTGATGGATAACACATTCAAACCTCTCCAGAGGAGCCAGACCTTTACCATACTGGATCTATGGAGCATGTAAAAGCTGATCTGCATCTGCCAGGGAGATGAGTGGAACATGGCGTTCATAACACCCAGTGACCACTGCGAATACTGAGTGATGCTTTTTGGATATCCAACAGTCCAGCCATTTCCCCAGCCTTCGTCGGTGAGATCCTCCATGACATGCTACACAGGTCTGTGTTCATCTACCTCGAATACATCCTCATTTTCTCCAAGGACCCCCCAAGAACACACCTGTCACGTCTGTCAGTCCTTCAGGGTCTCCTTGAAAGTTAACCGTACTGCAGGTTGGAAAAATGTCAGTTCCAACTCACTCATTCCCTTCCTGGGTTATGTCCTTTCATCACGATATACAGCCATAGACCCAGTCAAAGTGCGTGCCATCTTTGAATGACCCCGACCATGCTCCATCACACACCTATCGTGTTTCTTGGGCTTCTGAAGCTTCTACCCTGTTCATTAGTAATTACAGCCAAATTGCCACTCCTCTCACCTCCTTTACCTGGTCATCTACTGCACAGATAAACTGGTCTGCTGCCACAGACTATGCTTTTAAGAAGCTCACAAAGTGCTTCACCACTGCTCCCATTCTCCACCATCGAAACCTCTCTGGACGTTTTGTTGTAGAGAATGACACATCTGACTTGGGTGCCAGGGCCCTGCTCTCTCAGTGAGGACTGGTTGGGAAGAGACACCCCTGTGCCTTCTTCTTGTCCGTGTTTAGATCTACACATCAATGCTATGGAGTAAGAGACAGGGAGCTACTCACCATCAATTGGTCCTTGGAGGAATGGAGAAGTTGGCTGATGGGAAGCACCAAGCCCTTCTTCATCTGGATTGACCACCAGAACCTCATATCCATTGAAAAGACCTGCCAACTCAACCCACTCAGAATCACTGTGTCCTCTTCTTTGAGCAATTCAACTTCGCCATCTCCTACCAACACGGCTCCAAGAACAGTGAGGTTGGCACCCTCTCATGACACTTTCACCTAGCTGAAATGGAGATCCGCCCTCAGCTCCTCATCCCATCCTTCCAGATCCTCGCTGTGATCATCTAGGATCTTGAAAACCAGATCCACTAGACCCTACAGCATGAGTTTGCTCCAGCTGACACACTTGACAACAAGTGGTTGTGTGCACTGAGCCACTCCAGTGGGCTCACTCCTCGCCTCTCTCCGGCCATTTAGGTGCAACATTGGCTCTGGTATTCCATTATGATTATCACACATATATATCTCTATACATCTGGTCCAAATTCTCCAATCAGTGTGTCCTCCAGATCCCTTGACACTCATGGACTCACATCAACATGAACTTTATCACAGGTTTTCCACCCCCGATGTGGCCACAGTGATCACGATAGTGATGGACCAGTTCTCCAAAGAGGCCCACTTCATTGCTGTCCCCAAACTTGCATCTATTGTTGAGTTGACAGACCTGGTTATCCAACTTGTCAGCTCGTCTCCGCAGTTTCCCCCAGGTCACTGTGTTAGACCGGGGCCCACAATTCATCTCCTGCTTCTGGTGAACTTTCTGCTCCCTCCTCCACACCTCAGCGAATTTGTCTTCTGGCTATCATCAACAAGCTAATCAATGAGTAGCGAAGTTTCTGTGATGCTTCGCCATCTCTAACCCTTTCAGATGGAAGTAGTATCTGCTCTGGGCCGAGCTGTCCCATAAGCTACACACACCCTCTGTCACCTAAATGTCATCCTTTGAAGTGCTTTATGGCTACCAATTCCTATTGTGCTCTGTGGAGGAGCCAGTAGTTGAAGTCCTGTCCACCAGTGTCCTGGTTTGTCACTGTCAGATTGCTTGGAAGAGTGCATGGAGGGCCATCCTAGCTACCAAACGTGCCTACTGCTGCTAGGCTAACAGTTGTTGGCATCGACCCAGATGACTCTGGACTGGGCACCATTTCTTTCTGTCCACCTGGGATCTGCCCCTGTTCATCGGCTCCCACAAGCTCTCATTCTGGTTCGTTGATCCCTTAAAGATTACCCATGCATCAGTCCAGCCACTTACCATCTCCAGCTGCCACTGTTCCCCATGATCACACCTGCCTTCCATGTATCTTGCCTGAAGCCTGTTGTCCACGGACCACTCAACCCACATGAGCCTACACCTCCTAGGATGGTGGAAGCTGATCTATTGTACGTGGTTTGCCATTTGATAGACTCGTGTCATTGTGATTGGGGTGTACATTAATTGATGAACTGGGAAGGAGAAGAGGTCTTGGGTGCCGTCCAGTTATGTCTTGAATCCTTCACTCATTGCGGAATTCCATCTGACCCACTCGGGTCGTCTTGATCCAGCCAGCCGTAGTGAGGGTGAGGACCTGTCAGTCATGCACATGCAGGCTCCTCCCAGTCTCCATCCAGCTAACAGGAGCCAGCTGCCACTTATTTATAACTCATCACCTGCAATCTATTTAAACCCAGCTCCCATTGACAGTCCTTGTTCACTTATAGGAACCAACTACTTACTCCTAGCCTCCAGTTACCTTGTTGCCTTGCTGTGTTAATTATCTGTTCTCTCTTGTTTTGTGGCCCCCTGTGGCTTGTTATTTTAGCAGTCTATTATTAAAGTTCATCGCTGAATCGGATCCGCCACACTGCTTTTAGGTTAAGCCTCCTTTACATTTCCTGGTACAACCTTGTTCTGCTGCTTCATTAAATAATGACCAACCTCTATAGTAATGTTCTTCAGTTTCAGAATGGTTAACACATTTGCTTTAATACAGCACCATTCATTTTAGCTTTACTATTTTTGGTTCCTCCTGAGCCACAGGAACATTTTGCTTCTGCAGTGAGAATAAGAAGTTGAAAGGAGCATCAATTCATTGAATTTGCTTTGATGACATCTGAATAGACTGTAACGTACCCCATACAATTACTAACTGTTCATGCATCAACATCTGAGGAGCATCATTTTTACTCAGTGACGACGGTAGGTTCTGACAGGTCTGCTATTGTTACAGATTCTAAAGCTTTAAGTAGTTTGCTTGTTGAGGCAAATTAAAGGAAGGAAACAAATTTCAGTGAAACAAGCGATCCTCTCTTACCGCCTCACCATGGTGTGACAGCAATATCTACTGTCTTGTTGAGCAAAAGAAAAAAATATTTCTGCTATCTTTCACCTTTTTTTGGAAATATTTCAGTGTGTTTTGTGGTTGAGTTTTGTTTCATAGTATGGTAGCTGCTGGAATAAAGTCAAATGCACATCTTTTACACTCAGTTGTCATTATTCCTGTTTGTGGAAGGAAACATCAAATGTTCATTTCTTCTATAGACGTCTGACCCACTTTGTTCCTACAGCAAGTTGTTTTTATTTCTACTGCACAACTCTGTGGGTCTACATGCTTGTGAGATTACTGATGTATAACTGGTACTGTTGGGGAAACACCATGTAATCATAGAGCTATAGAGCTCTAAAGCACAGAAATAGGCCTTTTGGCTAATGTTATCCATGCCAGTCTAGTTTTCTGCCTAGTTCCATCTCTTCACCTGGACCATAGCATCCATACCTCTCTCATTCATGTACCTATTCAAACTTCTCTTAAATTTTATAAATGCTCCTCCAGAGATCTCACCTTTGATGCCTGTTTGGCCATGAAATGGCTTCCATTTGATCGCTTGGAGATCAAATGGACCCATTTGCTAGAGAGTAATGAATCGTTGGTGTGTGACCGAAGCCATGTTCAGGGAGACCTGGAACCAGGATCATGGTCCATGGGAAAGCGGGCAAGCAGATGTTTACGTGGATGCTGTTTCATCCACAGATGGCTTGACAGCTATCAGTCAATGTAGCCGGCCAATATCAGCAATGAGACTAAGGCTACATTGACTTCTCCTCTGCTACCCTCAGGGCACTTCCCTATTCCTCCTGAATAACAAGGACTTAATGATACTTCTCAAGATACAATGAAATTACTGATAATTTCTTGACTGTGTTGTTTGGTGAGGAATGTTATCCAAGACACCCACAATAAATCCCCTGTTGTTGTTTGACTAATACAATGCAATCCTTAATGTTCGGCAATATATGAAGCCCAATCTCATTTCTCTGCCTCCTGCAAAAGATGACATTCTCTCAGCACTGCACTAAACCATGACCCCAAGTAATGTTTCCATAAGACCATAAGGTACTGAAGCACAGTTAGACTAATTGGCACAGAGTCCACTCCACTATTCAGTCACTGCTGATTTTGTTTCTCAACCCCATCCTTCCATCTTCTCACCTTTAACTCTCCACCCACTTAACAACCAAGAGTTTAACCTCTGCCAATCACTTGGCCTCTACAACCCTGCATGACAACAAATTCTACAAATTTACCACCCTTTAGCTGCAGAAATTCCTTCTCATCTCCCTTCTAAAGGGATATCCCTTTATTCTTAAGACTGTGACCTTGGACTATGGTGTCCTCTGCTAATGGAAATGAACTCTTCATGTCTACTGTCAGTATCTGATCGGTTATCTTCCCCTAACAGATTCTTCCCCCAAGCCATCAGACTCAAAACCTAGAGTCTAGGCTGACAGCTACATCATTTATTACTATATTGAAATTTGTCCTCTACTGTGCCTATTGTCATGTCAATTAATTAATTAATTAATTATTGTACTGCCCTACACTGTTTTGTGCACTTTATGTAGTCCTGTGTAGATCTGTAGTCTAGTTGTTTTACGTAGTCTAGTGTAACCTTGAGTTGTCTCACTTAGTCTAGTGTAGTTTGGTGTTGTTTCATGTAGCACTATGGTCCTGGAGCAATGTTGTTTCATTTTTATGGTGTACTGTACCAGCAGTTTATCATTGAAATGTCAATAAAAAGCGACTTGACTTGACCTCTCATCCTTCTGAACTCCATTGAGTACAGGGCCATAGACATCAAACCCTCCTTTGCATTAAGCCACAACTTTCAAATACAGAGCCCACAATAATATTGAGAAAACCAACTGGCCTGTCAATAGTTGAAAGTTCATGCATCATTTAACATTTTTGAAATTTATCAAACTGAGAGAAATTTTTCCTTTTACTTTGTTTTTTTTTTAGCATCTGATAAAGCGCTATTTGAATGTAAAGGTTTGTTTCACCATAGCAAGCTCAGTAAGAATCAGTGGGAAATAAATTTGACAGTTCTTGGTATCTTAATAACCCTCTTACGAAGTGAATTAGATAACAGTTGTTCTAGGAATAGAGGTCAATTCATTACTTTAAGATTTCAAACCACCCACAAGCAAGATGCAAAGTATTTTTTTGTTTTTTGATTGTTTCTATTGTATTGGGGATTTTCTGTAAGGGCACTAATGTTTAGAGATTGCATCTTCTTTCGACATCTCCTTCTTGCTGTCGCTCACTGTGGAAAGGAGCCATGGCTGAGTGGAGTTTACAGTAACACACACAAAATGCTGGAGGAACTTAGCAGGTCAAACAGCATCTGTGGAAAAGAGTAAACAGACGACATTTCAGGCCGAGACCCTTCATCAGAACTGTTCTGATGAAGGGTCTCTGCCCAAAATGTCGACAGTTTACCCCTTTCCATAGATGCTGCTTGGCCGGCTGAGTTCATCCGGCATTTTGTGTGCTTTTCTTGGACTTCCAGCTTCTGTAGATTTTCTCATGCTTGTGGTTGGAGTTTACAGCCCTCCCACTGCCTATTCACTAGAAGGAGGGTGGGAGAGCGAATGAGTGGGAGAAAGTGAGGGCGCAAGATAAAGTATGAGAGTTGGGGTAGAAAAAGAGGGTGAGAGAGAGTTTGAGTGTAAGGAGTGAGATGGAAAGCATGGGTGAGCAAGAGAGAGAATAAGTGAAAGGGGAGTAGGGGTAAGAAAGAATTAGAGAGATCAAGAGAAAGATAAAGTGGGAGAACGAGTGAGAATGTAGCAAGAAAATGAAAAGAAAGTACAAGGAAACGAGAGCAAGGGAGAAAGTGAATGAGACAATGAAAGAAAGATGGAGTGAAAGTGGAAAGGAACAAGAGGGAAAGAGAACAAGAGAATGAGAGAGAGTGAGAGAGACACTGACTAAGAGAATAAGAGGTCAAAAACAGAGGAGAGTGAGTAGATTTTAGTCTTCCCCAGTCTCCAATCCTTTTAGTAGCTTGCTTCACACAGGACTCAATGAAGCAGTATGGGCAACACAACTCCTGCAAAGCATCTAGCTTATAAAAAAACAAGGGTAGTAACACCAGAATCAGCTTTGGAACATATAAAACACGTTAGAATGCACTTTCACACATAGGGTTTAAAGCAGCTCAAAGCTTCATTGCTTTCTGCTAAATTGTTTTTAGCTTTATTATCTCAGCCTTGTGGTTATGTTTATGTATTAGGTTCCCTGGTCAATTTTTTTAATGTGATTGGATAGCTCAGTGTCACACATAGCCCAGATCAGGGAAATTTCCTTTCATGAAGTGTTTTAGTCCACCAGTTGTGGTTTTATTATAATCTGATATTTTTATATTTATTGTTACTGAGATTAGGCTTTAATTGATTTGAGTTCTTGAGTTTAGAGTGCAAAGGATGGTTCAAAAGTTTCACTGGCCAATGTAATCTGCCTCTAATATGTAGGTGAGTGGTGGAATTGTGGTGAACTACATATACCTGTCTGGACACGCCCCTCTGCTGACTGCTCCTGTGGCTCCTCCCACAGACCCCTATATAAAGGCGATTGGAGGCACTGTTCCTCCCTCAGTCTCCAGGATGTTGTATGGTGGTCTCTTGCTGCTAATCGTGGTCTCTTGCAGCTAATAAAAGCCTATCGTTCGCCTCCCGTCTCCGAGAGTTATTGATGGTGCATCAGGAATTAATAGAAATGTAAGAAGAATAAAATGCAATTAGTGTAGGATTAGTATATTTTAATTAAAATAAACTTCCTTCATAATAAAATGTATATACAAGAGAAAAAACAGAAATGTTTACATTCATGGTTGCTATTGATGCAATGCTCCTCAGACAGGATGAAGAGATCAATACTCCCCAATGCCATTCGGCTTTACAATTCAACCGCCAGGAGTAAGATATGTTAAAGTGCCGGGGTTAGGACTCAATGTATTTAAGTAAACTACTTAAGAACTTTTTAAAAGCTATTATTAATGCTTTTTGAGAGGGTGATTTTAGATGCATATCATATTTTTACTGAGTTAAGTATTGTATGTAATTAGTTTTGCTACAATAAGTGTATGGGACATTGGGAAAAAATGTTGAATTTCCCCATGGGGATGAATAAAGTATCTATCTATCTATCTATCTATCTATCTATCTATCTATCTATCTATTACATTCAGTGGTGTATTTTTTGTTTTAAGGATAAAAAACTATAGCACCATTACCACTCCTGTGGCTGCCTTTCGATACCTGAGGGGCTTCCACACCTGACTCAGCCCCTCCAGGTCTTGAAGCAGAAGAAGCCTGGAATGTGATCCATCCCTAAAGAGACCTTCAATTGGCTGCACTAAGCTTCAGTGTGTCCCTTAGCCTGGCATACTTGCAAATCAAAGGGTTTCTATTTGCAAGTGCTGATCACAGTACTGTACTGCATTACTTGCTGCCTATCACAAACCCATAAATGTACTAGCAAAGAATTCTGTCTAACAAAACCAGCCCATTTTGAAGAAACTTCCTTACCAATTTACTGGGAAATCCTCACAGATTTTCCCACTGGCCTATGACTTTTTGAGTTTCAACTGGGATTGCTGTTCTTTATAAATAATCCTCCAATAGTGTGACCCAGCTGGCTCTGTCACACAAAATAATATGTGCACAAGACCAAGTCAGGGACTGGGTATTGGCTGGTAAACGGTTCACCTCCTGACATCCCTTAGATGATTAAAGGTTAGCTTTATTTGCCACAGGTGCATTGAAACATACGGTGAAATGCAGCATTTGCATCAGCAATGAACACGATCCAGGGATGTGCTTGGGGAGGCTCACAAAGGTCACCATGCCAACACAGCGTGCTCACAACTTACTAACCCTAACCTCCAGGTCTTTGGAGTGTGGGAGGAAAACAAAACCCATGCAGTCACAGGGAGAAGGTACAAACTCCTCACAGACAGCAGTGGGAACTGAACACTGACTGCTGACACTGTAAAGCTTTATACTGCCATGATGCTCCATCTACAATATGTAATCACCACCTATAGTGCATAATAATATTCCTTAATCAAGAATATGATTAAATAATCTCTACTTGCCTGGAAGCGTGCTGCTCCAGCAACTCTCAAGAGGTTCAACACCATTCAGGATAAAGCAGCCTCCTTGATTTATCAACCAGCCTAAACATTCTTCTCAGCTACAGCATGTACCATCTGCAAAATACCCACAGATATTACAGCTGCAGTCTCCAAGTCCAGGGCCTCTACCACAAAGTGGGATGAGTACAACATGCAGCTGGGGATGCTATATTCTACAGATTCTATTTCAAGATGTTATCCCATATATTGCTGGTCTTTCAATGTCCACAGATTCTATTTCAAGCTGTTATCCCATATATCACTGCTCCTTCAATGCTGCCAACTCCTTTGCTGAGTCTAACTGCGTGCCCACCTTCTCTATGGGAACACATTCAACAGATGGACTGCTGTGTTTCAAGATGTTACTCACCAGCATCTTCTCAAGGGCACTTAAGGATGGGCAATAATTTCTGGCCTTGCCAGTGATGCCTAGATCCAGAGAAAAAGAAAGAACAGCAGTCTTAATAATTGATAATCAGTATTTATTAACAAGGACTCATCAGAGGGTGTGAATGAACATGCCACGGTTGTCATGGACTTCATAAAATCAGTTGTGGATGAGTGTGTCTTCAGAAAATCATTTAGAGTCTTCCCCAACCAGAAATCTTGGATGAACCAAAAGATCAGCAATCTGCTGAGGGCTTGGTTCATGTCTGGTGATCAAATAAACTATAAGAGAACTACCTCACATGAGATGTGGGATTTCCAGACCAAACTGGAATCCAGGAAGGATGCTTGACAGCTGTGGCAGAGTTTGAAGGCTACTACCCGCTACAACATGAAAACCAGCTAGACAGATGAGAACACAGTTTCACTGTCAGAGGAGCTCAATGCCTTTTATGCTTGTTTTGACAGACAAACACGAAGCACCTTCACAAATTCCCACAGCCTCCGATGGCCATGTGATTCCAGTCTCTGAGGCCAATGTGGTGCCAGTCTCTAACCCTAACCCAACAGAAAGCATCCAGCAAAGACAGGGTAACAGGGCGAGTACTGAACACCTGTGTTGATTAACTGGCTGGAGTGTTGGCTGAGATCTTTAAACTTTTGCTTTGGCCCTCTGAAATACTCGCCTGAGTCAAAGAGGCTTAAATTTTACTGCTGGCCAAGAGGAATGGGAGAACCTACCTAAAAGACTACCATCCAATAGCATTTGCATCCACTATGATTAGGTGTTTTGAGAGATTGATGATGAAATACATCAATTCTTGCCTGAGGAGTGACTTGGATATGCACCAGTTTGCCTTACCGTCACAACAGATCAACCAGAGATGCCATTTCATTGACTCTTCACTCAATCCTGGAGCAACTGGACAGGGAAGATGCATACATCAGGATGTTCTTCATTGATTACAGCTCTGCATTCAATACTATTAACCCCTCAAAATGAATCAATAAGCTCCAAGGCATTGGCCTCAACACCTCCTTGTGCAACTGGATCCTCGATTTCCACACTCAGTCAGTTTGGATTGGCAACAACTTGTCCTCCACAATCCCATCAGCATAGGTGCACCACAAGGCTGTGTGCTTAGCTCCCTGCTCTTATACTTATGACTGTGAGGCTAAGCACAGATTAAATGCTATATTCAAGCTTGCTGACGACACCACTTTCATTTGCCAAAAACAAAGTGGTGATGAATCTCCATGCAGGATAGAGATTGAAAATCTTGTTGAGAGATGCCCTAACAGCAACCTCTCACTCAATGTCAGCAAGACCAAAGAGCTGATTATTGACTACAGGAGGAGGAAACCAAAGGTCCAGAAGCCAGTCGTCATCAGGGGATCAGAGGTGCAAAAGGTCAGCAAACTTAACATTCCACATTGTTATCATTTCAGAGGATCATTCCTGGGCCCAGCACATCAGAGCCATTACAAAGAAAACAGAGCAGCACCTCTAATTTCTTAAAAGTTTGCAAAGATTTGACATATCACGTAAACCCTTGACGAACTTCTATAGATGTGCAGCGGAGAGATATTGACTGGCTACTCCACAGTGTGGTATGGAAAAACTTACAAAAAGTAATGGAAACAGTCCGAGTATCCCATCATAGGTAAAGCCCTCCCCATCATTGAGCGTATTTACAAGGAGCAGAGTTGCAGCATCTATCAGCAAGGACCTCACCATCCAGGCCATGCTCTCTTTTTGCTGCTGCCATCAGGAAGAAGGTACAGGAGCCTCAGAACCCACACCACCAGATTCAGGAAAAGGCTGGTGGCAGGTCTGCCACAGGTAATTTCTTCCCCCTCTGCCCCAGTAGTCCCGTAACTCTCATTATCCCTGTTTGGCAGTACTGCCCACACTAGTCTAATGCGCAGCATGGACACTTCTTGGTTGTACTTGCACACTCCAGGACAGTGGCATTCTTTGACATGACTCACAAACAAACAGGAGAAAATCCTCAGAAACTGGAAATCAAAATAATACAAAAGATACTGGGAGGAACTCAGCAGGCCAGCCAGCATCTATGGAAAAGAGTCCATGCCAACTACCGAACACCTCTTTGTGTGTGGGTGTAACAGGCAGTGTGTGGATGCAAAGTGCATGGAAATAAAAAGTAGAGGTCACTGGTTTAAGGTGAAAGGTGAAAATTTAAAAAGGAACCAGATGAGTATTTTCTTCATGCAGAGGGTGCCCAATCTGGGCTCCACAGACTTCTTGGGCTCATGCAATAAAAAAGAGAGGAATTCCCTGGTATATGGAATAAGCTGCCAGAGTAAGTGGTTAAGGCACGTACAATTACAGTATTGAAATGACACAAACACAAGAGATTCTGCAGATGCTGGAAATCCAGAGCAAAATACAAAATGCTTGAGGAACTCAGTAGGTCAGTTAGTATACATGAAGGGGGATAAACAGTCAACGTTTCAGGCTGGGGCCTACTTGGCCAGCATTTTGAGTGTTGCTCAACATTCAAAAGACATTTGGGATTCTTACATGGATAGGAAGGTTTTAGAGGGATATAAAGCAAATGCAAAGAAATGGGCCCAGCTTGTTTGGTACCATGGTCAGCATGGATGAGTTGGGCAGATGGACTATGACCTCCACTCCAAAGAATGAACAAGAACATGGGGAAGAAACACAAACAGAAACACAAAATGGGATAGCCATCTCATGGGTAGAGTAGCAATTCCAGATCAAAGTTGAATCAACAAAGGATGCTTGACAGTTGTGGCAGAGCTTGAATACTATCACCTCTTATAAAGTTAAATCAAGTGGCATAGGAAACAGCAGCACTTCACTTTTGGATGAATAATGCTCATTTTAATCATTAAAACATGGAGGGACCATTGTAAACTTCCACATCATCAATGTTCCTATGATTTCTGTTTCTATTTTTGTTTCTGTCATTGAAAGTAACCAGCCCAGATGGGGTACCTGGACAAGGCTTTAATATTTGTGCTGATCAACTGGCTGGTCTGTTCACTGAAATCTTTAACCTCTCACTTCAGCAGTGTGTGGTACCCACCTACTTCAAGCAAGCTTCCATTATATCAGTGCCCAACAAGAGCGTGGCAACCTGCTTCAATCTCTATTACCCAGTAACACTTTCATCTATAGTGATGAAGTATTTTGAGAAGTTGGTGATAAAACATATCAACTCTTGCCTGGGAAGCAACTTAGATCCACTCCAATTTGTCTACTGGAGCAACAGGTCCACAGCAGGTGCCATCTCATTAGTTCTTTGCTCAAACCTGGAACACCTGGACAGCAAAGATGCATACATCAGGATTCAATTTATCGACTACAGTTCAGCATTCAATACTATCGTCCTCTCAAAGCTAATCAATAGGCTCCAAGAACTTGGCTTCAATACCTCCTTGTGCAATTGGATATTGGATTTCCTCACTTGCAGATCCTAATCATTTCAGATTAGCAACTACATCTCCTCATGTTCTTCATCAGCACAGGTAACAAACTCTTACAGTACATCAGCAAGACCAAGGAGCTGGATATAGACTTCAGGAGAAAGAAATCATAGGTCCATAAGCCAGTCCTCATGAAAGGATCTGAGGTGGAGAGCATAGAAACGATATATATAAATAAAACAACAACAAATTTCATGACATATGCTGGTGATATTGATTCTGATTCTGATTCTGCGCATCAATGCCCTTGAATGGGAAATCGACAAAAAGCAGTGGATATGGCATAGTCCATCATGGTAAAGCCCTCCCAAGCATTGAGCACATCTACATGAAACAATAGACAATAGACAGTAGGTGCAGGAGTAGGCCATTCGGCCCTTCTAGCCAGCACCGCCATTCACTGTGATCATGGCTGATCGTACACAATCAATACCCCGTTCCTGCCCTCTCCCCATATCCCTTGACCACACTATCTATAAGAGCTCTATCTAGCTCTCTCTTGAAAGCATCCAGAGACTTGGCCTCCACTGCCTTCTGGGGCAGAGCATTCCACATATCCACCACTCTCTGGGTGAAAAAGTTTTTCCGCATTTCTGTTTTAAATGGCCTACCCCTTATTCTTAAACTGTGGCTTCTAATTCTGGACACACCCATCAGTGGGAACATGCTTCCTGCCTCCGGCGTGTCCAATCCTTTAATAATCTTATATGTTTCAATCAGATCCCCTCTCATTCTTCTAAATTTCAGTGTATACAAGCCCAATCGCTCCAATCTTTCAACATATGACAGTCTCGCCAGTCCGGGAATTAACCTTGTGAACCTACGCTGCACTCCCTCAATAGCAAGAATGTCCTTCCTCAAATTTGGAGACCAAAACTGCACACAATACTCCAGGTGGGGTCTCACCAGGGCCCTGTACAGCTGCAGAAGGACCTCTTTACTCCTATACTCAATTCCTCTTGTTATAAAGGCCAGCATGCCATTAGCTTTCTTCACTGCCTGCTGTACCTGCATGCTTGCTTTCATTGACTGATGTACAAGAACACCTAGATCTCGTTGTACTTCCCCTTTTCCTAACTTGACTCCATTTAGATAGTAATCTGCCTTCTTGTTCTTTCCACCAAAGTGGATAACCTCACACTTATCCACATTAAACTGCATCTGCCATACATTTGCCCACTCACCTAGCCTGTCCAAGTCACCCTGCATTCTCATAACATCCTCCTGACATTTCACACTGCCACCTAGCTTTGTGTCATCGGCACAAAGTCACACTGTCATAAGAAAGCAGAATCCATCATCAGGGACCACCACTACTTCTCTCTTCCCATTGCCACTATCAGAAAGAAGATACAAGAGAGTCAGGACTCACACCATTAGGTTCAGGAACAGTTACTATCCCTCAGTTATCAGGCTCATGAACCAAACAGGATAACTTCACTCAACTTTATTTGCCCCATCATTGAGATGTTCCCACAACCAAAGGATTCACTTTCAAGACTCTTCATCTAATGTTCTTGATATTTATTTCTTATTTATTTATTTATTATTATTATTTTTCTTTTTGTATTTGCACAGTTTGTTGTTTTCTGCACTCTGGTTGAACATCCTAGTTGGGCAGTCTTTCACTGATTCTATTATGATTATTATTCTTTATGGATTTATTGAGTATACCCTCAAGAAAGTGAATTTCAGGGATGTATATGGTGACATATATGTACTTTGATAATAAAATTTACTTTGAACTTTTTGAACTACTTTGATGCAGAATGATAAATCAAGTTACCTGAAATTGGACAATTCAATATTAAGTCCAGATGCCTCTGCTTCCTTGGTAATAACATGAAGTTCTACAGAACAGAAAGAGGTGGTCAGCCCATTTGATTTAAGAACATCTATCCAATTCGTACCAATCCATGTACTTTGTTCCATGATCCAGAACTCTTCCCCTCTCAAGTATTTATTCAATTTCCTTTTGTAAATTACTGCAGAATGCAGGACATAGGGTAACAGAGGAAATGAAAAAGATTGACATTAGGAAGGAAACGGTGATGAGTAAACTGATGGGACTAAAGGCTAACAAATCCCCAGGTCCAGATGGTCTGCATCCTAGGGTACTAAAGGAGGTGGCTCTGGAAATTGAGGATGCATTGGTAATCATTTTCCAATGTTCCTTAGATTCAGGATCAGTTCCTGAGGATTGGAGAATGGCTAATGTTATCCCACTTTTTAAGAAAGGAGGGAGGGAAAAAACAGAGAACTCTCGTCCTGTCAGCCTAACATCAGTAGTGGGGAAGATGCTAGAGTCCATTAATTAAGATGAAATAGTGGCATATCTAGATAGCAGTGATAGGATTGGGCCGAGCCAGCATGGATTTACCAAGGGCAAATCATGCTTGACTAATCTATTGGAGTTTTTCGAGAATGTAACCAGGAAGTTAGACAAGGGAGATCCAGTGGATGTAGTGTACCTCGATTTTCAGAAGGCATTTGATAAGGTCACACATAGGAGATTGGTGGGTAAAATCAGAGTTCATGGCATTGGGGGGGAAGATATTGACATGGATAGAAAACTGGTTGGCAGATAGAAAGCAAAGGTTAGCGGTGAATGGGTGTTTCTCTGAATGGCAGGTGGTGACTAGTTGGGTGCCACAGGGCTCGGCATTGGGACCACAGCTGTTTACGATTTTCATCAACGATTTAGATGAAGGTATTGAGAATAACATCAGCAAATTTGCTGATGATATTAAGCTGGGTGGCAGTGTGACATGTGATGAGGATGTCAGGAGAATTCAGGGTGACTTGGATAGGCTGGGTGAGTGGGCAGATACTTGGCAGATGACGTTTAATGTGAATAAGTGTGAGGTTATTCACTTTGGGAGTAAGAACAGGAAGGCAGATTATTATCTGGATGGTGTAGAGTTAGGTAAGGGAGAAATACAAAGAGATCTAGGAGTCCTTGTTCATCAATCACTGAAGGTGAATGAGCAAGTGCAGCAGGCAGTGAAGAAGGCTAATGGAATGTTGGCCTTTATTACAAAGGGAATTGAGTACAAGAGCAAGGAAATCATTTTGCATTTGTGCAGGGCCCTGGTGAGACCACACCTGGAGTATTGTGTACAGTTTTGGTCTCCAGGGTTAAGGAAGGACATCCTGGCTGTAAAGGAAGTGCAGCGTAGATTCACGAGGTTAATTCCTGGGATGTCCAGACTGTCTTACGCAGAGAGGTTAGAGAGACTGGGCTTGTACACACTGGAATTAAGGAGATTGAGAGGGGATCTGATTGCAACATATAAGATTATTAAGGGATTGGACAAGATAGAGTCAGGAAATATGTTCCAGATGCTGGGAGAGTCCAGTACCAGAGGGCATGGTTTAAGAATAAGGGATAGGTCATTTAGGACAGAGTTAAGGAAAAACTTCTTCTCCCAGAGAGTTGTGGGGGTGTGGAATGCACTGCCTCAGAAGGCAGTGGAGGCCAATTCTCTGGATGCTTTCAAGAAGGAGCTAGATAGGTATCTTATGGATAGAGGAATCAAGGGATATGGGGACAAGGCAGGAGTTGGGTATTGATAGTAGATGATCAGCCATGATCTCAAAATGGTGGTGCAGGCTCGAAGGGCCAAATGGTCTACTTCTGCACCCATTGTCTACTGTCTATAATGTGAGTCCACTGGCTTTTATCTCAGTCAGTCCTTGCTGGGTCCAATGGAACAATCACAGGAATGGAACTCTTATCCAATCCTGGGGCTGCCTGTATTAGTCAGGAGGCTGACAGACTATTGCACTGTATTATCATAGACTGGCATAGCACAGAACAGGGTTTTTACACACCAAGTCCACACCAACCATTGAGCAGCAACTGACACAATCCATTTTCCCTTGCTGAGTTCCTCCAGCATTTTGAGCATAGTGAACCTGTTGGTTATCAATGGAAGTTGGATCCTTTAATTTAAAAGGACTAATAACATTGTGGACAAGAGTCAAACATTTGTTCTTTACAGAATTGCAAAGTTAAAATGTACTGTAGCTTTTGAACAGTCCTTGTATTCTATTTCAAAAGGACTCTCCAAGAGAAAGAGGCACATCTCGACCGAGGTGGCAGCATCTTAAAATATCAAGCTCCTCAGCAAGCACTAATGCAGCAGCTTGCTAATGGTAGCTGAACTAACCTGTAATTTTCGGTGCACGAAGTGAAGGGTTGTCAGAGGCAACCTCTGTGTGAATCGATGGATGAAGCTCAATTGTCCTATTATTCACAAGGTCATGCTGCAAACACGTCAAAAATAAAGGCCAATTGTATACATTCTGCTGCTTGTGACAATAAATAGAAAATAAATCTATGAGAAACTGTTTGATATAAAGAACCTAATTAGTGGTGTGAAATCAGGCTGGATCATTCTCCTGCTGGTCCTTTGCCTAATGATGCTGCCCATAGTGCTTGCATGCCACACTACCCTGATTTGGATCAAGAATGCCAGTCAAACTGGACCTTCTGAAAAACATACCAAGCCACAAGTGGCACCAAGCTTCTACCAGTCTCCCATTGTTCCGTGCACATGTATAAATGTCAATGACAATCTAGACGAAGAGGAGGAGATGGCAATAGAATCTACACAGTCCACATTTACTGTCCCACGTCTGCCACCAGATGCTAGTAACCCTTTCTGTGTATAGCTTTGCCTTGCATATACCATCATGCTTGCTGACTTTTCAATTGCATCTTCAAACAATTAATTCCAATAATCCACAACACAATAGATTCTACAGATGCTTGAAATCTTCAGGAACACACACAGAAGTGCTGGACAAACTCAGCAAGCCAGGCAGTGTCTGTGGAGGGGAATAAACAGTCAGTTTTTCGGGATGAGAAGCAGCACCTCATATTCCATTTGGGTAGTCTCCAATCTGATGGCATAAACATTGATTTCCCTCATTTCTGGTAAATTTCGCTCCCTTCACTCCTTCTTTCTTTTTCCATTTGTCATTCTGGTTATCTTCTCATCTGCCCATCACATCCCTCTGGTTTCCCTCCTCCATCCCTTTCTTCCATGGATTACCATCCTCTACTATTAGATTCCTTCTTCTTCATCCCTTTTCCCCTTTCACCTATTACCTCACAGCTTCTTACTTCAACCAGTGCACCCAACCCCCCACCTTCCCCCACACCAGGTCTCATCAATCACCTGCCAGCTTATGACTCCTTCCCCTCCTCTAACCGTCTTATTCTGGCTTCTTCCACCTTCCTTTCTAGCCCTGATGAAGCATTTTGGTCTAAAATGTTGACAGCTTATTCACCTCCATAGATGCTTCCTGATCTGTTGAGTTCCTCCAGTACTTTGTGTGTGTTGTCCAACAATCCAGCATGTATGGGACTTCAGGCAAACAGATTTTTGAGACAATTAGAGGTCATTTCTACTAATACACCAATTCATCTTTACTTTACTATTTTTATAAAATGGTTCACAGTATTATAATAATTTTTTCACTGAACCAGGCAAATTTAAAGGGTGACACAAGAGATTCTGCAGATCCTGGAAATCTTCAACAACACACACAAAATGCTATAGGAACTTAACAGATCAGGCAGCATCAATGAAGGGAGATATTTAATGAATTTATTTATTTTGGACTGAGATCCCTCATCAGTACTAGAAGGGAAGGGGGCAGAAGCTGGAATAAAAAGGTGGGGGATGGGAGGACCGCTAGCTGGCAATTGATAGGTGAGTCCAAATGAGGAGAAAGTTAGTTGGGTGGTGGGTGGGGGGGAAAGAAAGGGAATGATGTGTGGTGCATGGCCAAGTAGATAAGGTGTCGGTCTAGTGATCTGAAGGTCGCTAGTTCAAGCCTTAGCTTAGGCAGCGTGTTGTGTCCTTGAGCAAGGCACTTAACCACACATTGCTCTGCGACGACACTGGTGCCAAGTTGTATGGGTCCTAATGCCTTTAACTTGGACAACATCAGTGGCATGGAGAGGGGAGATTTGCAGCATAGGCAGCTGCAGGTCTTTCATACAACCTTGCCCAGGCCTCAGTCATCATCGAAAATCGATGGACAGCCCAAGAACAAGAAAGGAAATGATGTGAGAAGGTGAAAGAGGTATTTCCATTCCAGCACTATTGATATTGCCTCACCCTTATCTCCTCCATTTTCAGTATGTCTATGTCACCCTACTCCTTACTCCTGACAGAGCTAAGATAGGGTTTCCCTTGTCATCATCTACAACCCCACAAACCTCTGCATCCAACACATTTTTTTGCAACTTTCAACATAGAAACATAGAAAATCTACAGCACGATACAGGCCCTTCGGCCCACAAAGTTGTGCCGAACATGTCCCTACCTTAGATGTGGGAACCCATCTTCAATAGGTTCCCACCACCAGGAACATCATTCCCTCAACCCGCCCACCTTATTCTCCCCTCCTTCTTTATGCAGTAATCATTCTCTGCGTGACTTCCATTTCCACTCATCCCTCCCCATTGTTCTCCTTTCTGGCACTTGAACCACTACACATTCCCTTACACCTCCAACCTCCCCACCATTCAAAACCCTAAACATTACTTTCAGATGAGATAGCCCTTCACCTGTGGATCTGCCGGGGTCACTTATTCCCAGTGTGGCCTCTTCTACATCAGTGAGGCTCAACACAGATTGCAGGACTGTGTCTTTGAGCTCCTTTTCTTCATCCTCTGCAATAGCCAAGATTTCCATTTTAATGGCCACCCATTGCAGTTCCACTTCCCATTTTAACAACATGTATGTTGATGCTCTCTCTGCAGCCACGACTGGGCCAGAAGATGAACGTTGGAGGACCAGCAACTCATTTTCCTTCTAGGTTGTCTCCAACCTGACAGCATGAATGTTGATTTTTCTAACTTCTGTTAATCACTCCTCTCTGTTTCCACCCCACCTCCTTTGTTTTCCCTCAGAATTTTCCCATTCTACTGGCCTCTTATTCCTTCTATTCCCCTCTCCTATTTTATGACATTCCCATCACCTCTCTCTGGTTTCCTGCTTCTTTCCCTTAATCTCATGGTCCACTGTCCCCTCCTATCGTATTCCTTCTTCTTCAGCTCTTTGCCTCTTCCACTCCCACCTTCTAGCTTCTCTGATTATTTCCTTTCATCCCCTCATCCACATACCTTTTGCATCACCTGGAGTCACCTATTACCTGACAACTTGTGCTCCTAAACCTCTCAATCCATTTTATTCTGGCTTCTGCCCCTTCCTTTCCAGTCCTGATGAAAAGCCTCAGCCCCAAATGTTGACTGTTTATTTCCCTCAATTGATGCTGTCTAACCAGCTGAGTTACTGCAGTATTTTGTATGTGTTGCTCAAGTTCAAAGGGAGTACAGTCATATAATGACTATATGAGGCTATAATGAATGGAGAGGAACCATGGGATCCAGGGACACAGGAGATGGAAAGGAAAGTGCAGGAAGTAAGGCCTTGGGAGTGGAACAGGAATGTAGGAGCCAAGTGTCCATGAATGAAAAGGTAGTGGTGTTGCGGTGAGCAAGTTTTCTGAACTGTCATCATTTCTGAATTGTTGGATAAATTGAGTTTTACTATATGGGGAATACACTCTGAAAAGTTGAATACATGCATAAAAAATAATGTTGGCATTTGGTGTTAAGGCTTCTCTGAAGGACTTTAGCTCTTCTGCCTATGTTGCGTTCATTATAATTACATCTGTGTTTCTAACCCATTGAAAATAATATAATAGTTTATGAAGGTCAAACCTCAAACTTTCTAATGCCCGAGTCAATGTTGGAGGAAGAAAATAGAGGATTTCCACATTTTAATGGAAAACTGCCATTTACAGACACATTCAAACTCTTGCTTTTGCAAAATAAGGTTCTCATCTGCTTCAAAAAGGCATTAATAGCATTTGTGTTCAAGAAAGGCATGGTGACCTGTCTCAATGTAATGAGGTGCTTCGAAAGGCTGGTTACAATGCAACTTAATTCCTGCCTCAGAGATGACCTGGGCAGCCTCAATTTGCTTACCACCACAGCAGGTCACTAGTAGGTGCGATATCTCTGACTCTTTGCTCTGATCTGAACCATCTGGACAGGAGGAGCTCATACATCAGGCTGCTATATGTCGACTACAGCCCACCTGAGCTACTCATCAAGTTTCAAAGCCTGGGCCTCTGTACCTTCCTCTGCATCTAGATACTTGACTTCCTCATCAGTAGACTTCAATCAGTAAGAACATCTCTTCTTGGCTATCAACACAGGTGCACCTCAAGGCTGTGTGCTTAGCCCCCTGCTCTGTTCTCCATACACACACAACTGTGTGGCTAAGCCTAGCTCCAATACCAAATACAAATTTTCCAACAACACCACTGTTGTTGGGCGAATCACAAGTGTACCTCGTTGAATGGAACTGCAACAACCTCTCACTCAAAGCCAATAAAACTAAAGAGATGTTTGTTGACTACAGGAAGGGGAAGGAGGGCAAGCATGTTCCAGTCTGCATTGGGGTATTGGTGGTAGAGTGGGTCTGCAGCTTTAAATTCCTGGGTGAAAATATATCGATAACTTGTCCTAGGCCCAGAACATAGATGAAACCATTTTGCATCCTTAGGAGGTTGTGGAGGCTTAGCTTGTCACCAAACACTCCAGCAAACTTCAGCAAATATACTGTTGAAAGTATTGACTAGCTAAATCATGGTCTGGTATGACAACTCAAATACACTGGAAAATAAGAAACTACAGGAAGAACTGTAGTGGACTCAAAAAAAGCCCAATACATTGTAGTTACATCCCTCCACATCATTGGTAGTATCTACAAGAAGATCTGCCACAAGAAGGCATCATCAGAGACCCAGAATATCTAGGCCATACCATTTCCTTGCAGCTACCATCAAGTAGGAGGTACTGAAGCTTGGTTCCACCACACCTGTTTCAAGAAGAGCTACTTCCTTTAAACCACTAAACCATTTTTTGAAATGACCTGCACAACACTAATTACTATCTCAGGATAGCAACACCAGGACCATCTTGATCACATTGCACTAAATTACTTTTTGTTCTAATTGTGTTTTATCTTGTAAAAATTATGTCTGATAATAGCATCATCAGATAAGTAGCATTCACGAGAAAAACAAATTAAACACATTGTTTACAAGAAAAAAACACAATTAGAACAAAATTGAATAATGTTTATTTTGGTACAAAGTGATCATAGTGTTGAACAGAGGTGATTAATGCTGTGCAGATTGGTTCCAGAACTGAATGGTTGAAGGGAAGTAGCTGTTCTTGAACCTGGTGATGTGGGACTTCAGGCTTCTGTACCTTTTCTTCAATGGTAGCTGTAAGAAGATGGCATGGCATGGATGGTGAGGATCTTCAATGACAGATGTAGCCTCCTTGAGGCAGCACCCCCTGTAGTTACTACCAATGGTGGGATGGATGTGCTTATGATATATTGTGCTGAGTCCACTGTGATTGACAATTAAGAGAAACACTCTGCTTCTATAAATTAGAAGAGAAGCAAGAAAGGAAATGAGACAAAAACTAGCATGAGAATGAACTGGCAGAAAACAGAAAAGTGAATCTGTCTGTACCTTTTCTGTCTACTTGCACTCTCTCTGTCCCTTCAGCACTATATTCTGCCCTCTATTTTCTCTTTACTACAGTGATGTAATTATGAATTTTATTTATTTATTTATTTGTTGAGATACAGGGTGGTGTAGGACCTTCCTGTCCTTCGAGCCAGGCTGCCTAGCAACCTCCAATTTTACCCTAGCCTAATCATAGGACAATTTACAAGGACCAATTAACCTACTAACCCGTACATCTTTGGGGTGTGTGGAGGAAACCAGAGCATCCGAAGAAAACCCACGCAGTCACGGGGAGAATGTACAAGCTCCTTACAGACAGCAGTGGGATGGCGGGGCATGCTTTGTGGCATGCAAAGCAAAAGCTTTTCACTGTACCTCAGAGCATGTGACAATTATACAACCATATCAATACCAAAACCAATTATCTTCAGGGATGTATTGTACAGAATAAATGTGTAATAAGTAGGGGCAATATGGCAATCGAAAAAGGGATCTATTTAAAGTCGGTGTGGCCAAGGTGCTATTTGGTCTTTTCAAATGAAAGAGCTGCTGTTCAGAAATAGAAAATGTGGTTGAGTACTGGATGAGATAAAAAAATTCAGGTGCTAAAAAAGGCTAGCCATACAGAAAATGGATAAGTCAACCGGGCCAGATTGAATGCATCTCAGTCGCTGAAGGAATTGGACTGGGAATCTGTATTTTATAAATAATGGTACAGTGAACAAGAGTAAAGTGATTTGATTGAAGTAAGAAATAAACTGCAAGGGAAACTTAGTGGCTCCAGCAGCATCTGTGGAGGCAAAGGTTTCAACCCCTGGCTCTGCAGATGCTGCCTGACCAGCAGAATTTCTCCAAACATTTGCATTTAGGCCCAGATTTCAGCATCTGCAGTCTCTTGTGTGTCTGCTCTGATAGAAGTACTTAATATCTTTAAGTGCTTGGGAAGAGTTGAGAGAACTGCTTCCCATTGGCAGAGGGGTCAGAAATAAAAGGACATGGAGTAATTGCAACTTGATTGAAACAAATAAGCTCCTGAGACACGTGAATTTGTGGATAATGCTTTATCTGGTGAGAAAAAAACCAGGGCAAGTGGTCACTGCTAAAGGTCAACGATCACCTATTTAAGATAGAGAAGAAACAATTTGTTTCCCCCTAAGGATGATAAGCGATAGTGAAAGCAAAATACTTCTAGGAAAAGGTATTTAGAATCTTGGTAGCAAAGGGATTGAAGTTTACTCTTTGAGAAAGGGAACTTGGGGTTGAAGTTACAGTTAGGTCAGGTATTAACTGGTGGACCTTAAGGAAAGGTATGACTGACTCCTGCACCTATATCACATTGTGAAATATTCGATTAGCCAAAGAGCCAAAAGTAACATGAAGGAAAGCCTTATTTATTCAGGGGGCAGGAATCCATGGCCCTAAAGGTGTTCTGGAGGCAGATTCAATCGTTACATGCTAAAGGAAGCTAGAAAGGTACTTGAAAGTAAATTTTCAGAGATATGAGAGGTGAGTTGTGTATGACTAGTTAACTTGGTTATGCATAAAACTGGAACAGAACTGATAGGAATAGACATCCCTTTCGGCAATTTGTGAACTTGGTAATTCTCAATAATTAGACTTTAAAGAGACCTCAACAGTAAATAAATAGCTTTTGGATTACAAATTTTTCACAAAATTAAATACTTTATGTTATAAAACTATAGTCCATGCATTGATAAGAATCACACAAAACACAAATTACAAGGAACATCAGTCACATGAAAATATTTTTTGGTGGAAAAGTATTATCATAAACAAAAGTTTATGAATGATTACAGTCCTGCTTTTGAGAATCACTATTTAGTGCCTACAGGAAATTCATCCTGTGTTCCAGCATATGTTACTTCATCCAGTTATATTACTGAACAGTTACCTTCAGTCATTCACGTGATAGGAATCAACAAAACTGGAAATCAACCAATCAAATCTCAAATAGTTGACAAATGTACTTTCATGGAAATTGTTTTTTGGACATATCTGCCAACAGTTAGAGTGCTTCAGTGCTATAAACTGGATTTGTGATAAGTAGCACAAAAACTTAAGTGGGCTGAGAAGGAGTATTGGAGTATTGTGTCACATTTGGAGTATTGTGTTCAGCTCTGGGCACCTCATTATAGGGAGAATATTAAAGCTTTAGAGAAGGTGTAGAGGGGATTTACCAGGATGCTCCCTGGATTAGAGAGTGTGTCTTCTGAGGAAGGATTAAGCAAGCTAAGTCTTTTCTCTTTGGTGTGAAGGAGGATGAGCCACATAGTCATAGAACAATACAGCACAAAAACAGGACCTTTGGCCCATCTAGTCCATGCTGAACCATTAAATTTCCTAGTCCCATCAACCTGCACTTGGACCATAGCCATCCATACCCTTCCAATCTATGTACCTATCCAAATATATCTCTTATATGTTAAAGTCAACCCTACACTTGTTCTAGCAGCTTGTTCCCCATTCTCAACACCCTCTGAGTGAAGAAATTCCCCCTCATGTTCCCCTGAAACACTTAACCTTTCACCCATAGCCCATGGCCTATAATTCTAGTTTTACCCAACCTCTGTGGAATAAGCCTGCTTGCATTTAACCTATCTATACCCCTCATAATTTTGTATAGCTCTATCAAATCTCCCCTCAGTCTTCTAAATTACAAAAAATGAAGTCCTAACCTATTCAACCTTTCCCTATAACTCAGGTCTTTAAGTCCAGGCAATATTCTTGTAAATTTTCTCTGTACTCTTTCAATTTTATTTGCAACTGTCCTGTACTGGACACAATACTCCAAATTGGGCCTCACCACATCTTGTACAATTTTAACTTAACATCCAACCATTATTCAGCCCATTTCAGTAGCTAGTCCAACTCCTGCTCCAAACTTTGATAATCTTAATTGCTGTCCACTACATGCCCAAACTTTGTGTCATCTGCAAACTTGCTGATCCAGTTTGCCATATTATTGATATAGATGGCAAACAACAAACCTAGCACCGATCCTGGTGGTACATCACTAGTCACAGGCCTCCAGTCAGAGAGGCAGCTATCTACAACCACTTCCTGGCTTCTTCCACGAAACAAATGTCTAATTCAATTTCCTAGCTCATCTTGAATGCCAAGCGACTGAACCTTCTTGCCCAACTTCCCATGCAGGACCTTTTCAAAGACCTTGTTGAA